>NC_143560.1:83951250-84252500 GCF_054136105.1 Typopeltis vanoorti | reverse complement strand
ATACATACGCACAGTGGCACACCCAGAGGGGGGGGGGCAAGGGGCCTGGGCACCCCCCAAAGAAAAGGAAAAAACACTAGAAGATTTTCCAAAAATCTTTTCCTAATTAAAATCCATGTTTTTTATTTATGTTGTGCCGTGTCTTCTATTTCTATACTACTTATGAATTAGCGATCATTGCAGATGCTCAGTCATAGGTCGTATGCGATGCATAGTGTGTATTTGCAAATCATATACTCAACTCGGCCCCCCCCAAAGGTTAAATCCTGAGCGCTCGGCCCCCTCCAAGATTAAATCCTGAGTGTGCCACTGTATACACACACGCACACACACAACAAAGAATATGAAAAATGTGTGTGTAGTGAAGAGTCATGTATGTGTGTATCAAAAATGCAATGATGCAGTGAACTTCTGAGAGAGCAGCAGCTGAATTATGCTGCTTTTTCAAATTTATCCGTTATTCAAAAATTGTTATAAGACAGAATATAAGGAGAAAATAAATATTGCTGCAAGTAATTACTATGAATGCTGAAATATATTTAAAGGTACATAGTAATGAGATTTCTATTTTAAAAATATTTAATTAATATGTAGCTTATGAATTACTGTTATATACTTGTTTTAAAAACATCTTTTAAAAATACATTTTAAAAAATTGTGTAAGTACTGCACTGAAGCCCATTCCGTGCCGGGGTGCAATGAACCCGGGCAGCACAATTTTGGGGTGGTAATGTAACATGCTATTGTACTTTGGTATTTTTTAATTTTTAATGGAAGAGGGCACAAAAATTTTGCCCCTTGGTGGTTCAAACCCACAGAATAGCTCTGACTGCACTTATGTATTAATCATACATTTCTCTAAGATACAACTAAATCAATCATGTGAAAACACATTATTTAGTATCAGGGGCTTAACTGTAATAAGTATACTGTCATTTTAATTTTTAAACCTTATTATAAAACTGTACTGTGTGTTACTGCCACTATAAAACAGGAGAATAATCACCCAAAACTTCCTCCACAATCACATCTTCATTACCTTCCCTATGTGGAACGACAAGGCTGTGGGTCTTCTGGTGTAACCTTTGTTTTTTGATGAAAATGTCCAATGGGCTTTGCTTATTCCTCTTCGTCTTTTTATCATAAATTTGTTTATAGCAAGTAAACACATAATTTATTTTCATTTCTTCTAATAAGTAGCGTTCAACATTCGGGTCCATGTTTTCAGCCATTTTGAGAACATTGCTAACTTCAGAAAACGTTTCTGCAAGACCCTTCACTGTGAATTGTTTAATTACCTCTTCTTATTTCTCTTTTCCCTCTTCCTTTTCTTGTTTTTCTCTTCTGCAATAGGTTGTTCCTCCAATTCTTTATTTTTCAGCTCTTCAGGAGCGATTTCTATGGAATTAATGCATCATCACTCTGACATTCAGATTGCTTGCTAGGCCCACAATTGCAAACTTCCAAAATCGTGCACAAACCGTTTTAATATCTTTTTCCATATGTAACTCATACATTGAGGTCACTTCATCCCAAACCACAATAATATTTTTAATAGCATGATAAATATTGAATGTTTTCCAGAATTGCATGAAAGTCTGATCATTTCCTTAAGTAGCAGAATTGGCTCGTGAAAAAGTTCTCCATAGATAATAAGCCTTATACTGTAAGAACTCTCTGATCCATTGGTTGGATCAATTAAGTAGTGTTTGGTTATCAAGTTCATGACCTTGAACTTGATGAAGATCACTGCTATAAGACAGATGACGTGGAACATTATCTAGAATTAATAAAATTTTAAATTCTACATTTTCTTTCACACAGTAGCTTTCCATTTCACTCGCATAACAGTTGATTAAGACATCCTCAAACAATTTTTGAGTCATCCATGACTTCTTATTGCTCTGATAATGAACTGGAAGAATATGCTTCCTAATGTTTTTGAAGGCTCATGAATTTTCACTGTGCCATTTCACAGTTTATATCCAGCCACATTACCCCTAACAGAATCGTAATACGGACTTGATGAGATTTGAAACCAGGCATAGATTTTAGCTTTTTGTGAATGAATGTCCACTCAGGCATTTTTTTCCGAAAAAAGGAAGGAGGTCTCATCCATATTAAATATTTGCTGTGGCAAATAATTTTTCTCCGTAATAATTTTATCCAATTTCTCCACAAACTCTTTGGCAGGCATCTCATCAACACTTGCAGATTCACCATACATTTTCACATTATGCAGCGCAAAACTCTGCTTGAATCAAATGAATCAACCGGAAGAAGCGTTGAATTTGAAGTTGCAATCAGGTCCTGCCTTCTCCTTCAACATGTGGAAGAGACTTAGGGGTCATAGTGCTTAGTGGTATGCTCTTTTGGTTCAGGTTCTCTATCCATGATGGAAGTAGCTTTTCCATATTTTGCAACTTCATTTCAAAATTAACTGCATGCCTCTTTTTCTGTGATTGTTCACTAGGTTTTTTGATTGTGCATGTAGGGGCCATGTTTCACAAAACATCCCAAATTATTTAATGATAAATACACAAATAAATTATATATTTAGTTTAATCCTTTATCCAAGTGTAAGCAAACAAGGTTTGCGTTTGAAGTATCTTCAGGACTGAGGCAACTCGTGGTAAAGGTGGACCAAGCTCTCATCACTCCTTGTCTTAGTATCTCCCATATGCAAAGCACATCTCCTTGCAGACATGTATAATGCTATGCATTATGGGAAGGGTCACTACCCAGACCAGTTTCAACCTTTATTGAGGTCTCTTCAGTGCGAGCCAGAACTAGGGTGATGCCATAGTTGAAGCAGTGCAGCAGTCATATTTCCATATGCCGGTTGCCAAAAGGTGTGACACTTTATTAAATTACTCTGGATTAGAGAAAGATGTTGGAAGTTTTTTCCCACTTGGTTAGACTATAAATTATATACAGGTACCTTGAGATACGAGTTTAATTCATTCCATTACCGAGCTCGTAAGTCAAAATGCTCGTATCTCAAATCAGTTTTCCCCATTGAAATTAATTAAAATGAGATTAATTCGTACCAGCCCCCAAAAAACCATTCCAATTTTTTTATAATAATGTATTTATGGACTGGATTGATAGGCACAGCCGAGGCAGTGAGTGTGTCAGAATTGGAAGATGTAACATTGGACGTCTGCTTTTTGCAGATGACCTAGTTCTGCTTAGCTCTTCCACAGATAACCTCCAGCGGACCCTGGATAGGTTTGTAGCTGTTTGTGCAGACGCCGGAATGAAGATCAGTGTGACCAAAACTGAAACATTTGTGGTCTCAAGACAACCATCCCAGTGCACTCTACATGTAAGTGGAGTCCCAATGAGGCAGGTGGAGAAGTTTAAATACCTTGGGTCCATATTCACGAATGATGGAAAGTGGGACGTAGAGCTAGATACTCGAATTGGCTTAGAAGCTCAATATTGCGGGAGCTTAGCCGTTTGGTAGTATTGAAGCACGAGTTAAGCCAGAAGGCAAAGCTGGCTGTCTTCAATACAGTCTACATTCGTGTCCACATTCTTTTGGTCATTATCAAAAGAATGTGGACACTAATCCAAGCGGGTGAAATGAGGTTCCTTTGAGGGGTTGCAGGACTGACAAGACTTGACAGAGTCAGAAGCTCTGCAATTTTGGAAACCCTCAATACTCAACCGCTGCTTTTCCGTGTTGAGAGATCACAGTTACGTTGGTATGGGCACCTGGTTAGAATGCCACAAGAGAGGCTCCCTCAGCAGGCCCTCTTTGTCAAGCCAGAGGGTGGGAGGCCACGTGGAAGGCCAAGGACTTGCTGGATAGATTATATCCAAAACCTTTGGTGGACACGTTTGGGAATCCCACCAGAACACCTGAGCTTGGTGGCAGAGGATTGTGACCATTGGAAGTTCCTCTTGCAGCTATTGCCCCCACATCCCAATTAGGAAAGGTGGGTCTTGAAGATGTATGTATGTATGTATTTATAATGAGCGAATATTGTATACAAACAAAATAAAACCAAATACATACATACATGTAAAAGAGAATCTAAAGAAATAAACAGATGCTGGCAGAGCCACTTAACATATGGTATTAATTTTTTCTTTCACTTCATTTTTGCTTAACTTAATTTTCTTCTTCTTCACTAGTTTTTTTCTTTTTTGCCACGCTTTCATCACTTTCATCTGCAGGGCATTTCAATAGAAACCTGTCCAAGGAGTTTTGTTTCTTCCTCCCTTTCAGAATGTTTCTAAAATGAGTTAGGCAAGTGTCATTAAATAGCACCGCTGCACGACCTGATGCAACTTTTTCAGGGTGTTTCTTTTCAATAAAGTCCAAAACTTTTTCCCACATTGCCAACACTTTCTTTATCTTACTTGAAGAGATAACCTCCTCTGCCTCTGCAGTTGTACCAATCTCCTGCAGAAACTCCTTATGTTGCTGCGTGTGTAGTTCCGTCAACTCCTCCATCGTCAGTTCATCGGAATGTGCGGCGACAAGATCTTCGATGTCTCCCTCATCCACCTCCAGGCCCATGGACTTTCCGAGGGACACAATCTCCTCCAGCACTTCCTGTTCAGGTGTAAATCCTTCAAAGTCCCTTTCAGCCACAGCCTCAGGCCACAGCTTTTTCCATACAGAGGTCAAGGTCCTTTTTGTAACACCCTGCCATGCCATATCAATAATTTTGAGGCATATGACAATGTTGTAGTGGTCCTTCCAGAACTCTTGAAGAGTGAGGTTTGTGCTCTCCATAACCTCAAAGCAGCGTTAGAACATGTGTTTGGTAAAAAGTTTCTTGAAATTGGAGATCACCTGTTGGTCCATGGGCTGTAGGATAGGGGTGGTGTTGGGTGGAAAGTAGAGAACCTTTAGAAAGCTGAATTCCTCGAGGATGTCATCCTCAAGGTTTGGTGGGTGGGCAGGAGCATTGTCAAGGACGAGAAGGACTTGCAGGGGGGTAAGTCATTGACCTCGAGGTATTCCTTAACGGCAGGACCAAAGACCAACTTGAGCCACTGCACAAAAAACTGCCTGGTGACCCACGCCTTTGGGTTTGCCCTCCATATAACCTGCAGTTTTTCTTTTAAAACCTTATGTGTCTTGAAGGCTCTGGGGTTTTCTGAGTGGTATATGAGCAGCGGCTTGATCTTGCAGTCGCCACTCGCATTTGCACACAGTTCGAGGGTCAACCTATCCTTCATGGGCCTGTGACCTGGCATCTTCTTTTCTTCTGCCGTTATGTAAGTTTTGCTTGGCATCTTCTTCCAGATGAGCCCTGTCTCATCACAGTTGAAAACTTGTTGTGGGATGTATCCTTTGGCTTTGATCAATTCAGCAAAGGTTTTTACAAATTCCTCAACTGCCTTAGAATTAGAGCTCGCTGCCTCACCATGCCTGATAACGGAATGAATGCCGGTCCTTTTTCAGAAATTCGAACCACCCACGACTGGCTTTGAACTGCTCTTGTGAAGCCTCCTGTGCTGAGGTATCTGGGGTCTGCTGAAGCAAATCTGCATAAATGGCTTGTGCCTTCTCACAAATTATAGTCTCTGTCACAGTGTCTCCTGCGAGCTGCTTCCCTGTCAACCAAAAAATCAGCAGGTTCTCCATCTTTTCATGGACAGAGTTGCATAGCTTTGAAATAATTTTAACGCCTTTAGCTGGAGTTATAGCCTTTATCGAGTCCTTCTGCTTCAGAATAGTACATATCGTAGAAGTAGTGCGATCGTACTGCGTTGCCAAATCTATTACTCTTATGCCTTGCTCACGTTTGTCTATTATCTCACGCTTTAATTCCATGGATATCACCTTTTTCCTTTTCTCACCACTGTTCTTTACACTCACCTTCTTTGGACTCATGGTTATACGAAAAAAATTAGCTAAATAACTGTTACATGCAAAAAAAAAACACAAAATTAAAACTCAACACGACAGAATGAACGAATGAGTGAACTGAACGATGCGCAAGACTCGGGAATCTGAGCAGAGTAGTGGTTGTGACGTCACCGAAGCAGGCTCGTATCTCAAATTCTGGCTCATAACTCAAGGCAAAAAATCGACCTAGTGATGGCTAGTATCTCAAAAAACTTGTATGTTGGGGCACTCGTATCTCAAGGTACCACTGTATTTAGTTTAATCCTTTATCCAAGTGTAAGCAAACAAAGTTTGCACCTGAAGTATCTTTAGGACTGGGGCAACTCATGGCAAAGGTGGACTGAGTTCTCATCACTTTCCTTAGTATCCCATAATACGAAGCTCATCTCCTTGCGGACATGTATAATGCTATGAATTATGAGATACTTCATGCCTAAAGTTTATTACTGAGACTTTACTAATGTTTCAGTTTGTGTTATTATGTTTTGAAATATCATTTAAGGATAAACAAAACTTGAACTTGTATAATTATTTTGCAAGGTGCAGAATGCAGCTTTTATTTATATTACATGATATAAAAATTTCAATGCCCATTTCTCAAAGATGTTAGAATTTGTGTTTGCTCAATGAAAATTTTCTGAATTTTATCATTTTAATATTTCTATCCCTATGTTCTTGATTGCTAAAATCAGTAAGTTTTATTTATATATACCGTATATGTCGGCATATAAGATGAAGCCTCAATTTTAGGCTATTTTTAAGTTTTAAGTTTATGTCCTTGTATAAGATGACCCACCAATTTCTTCTTTCGTGTATTAATGCAATGTTAGGTATTGTTTTTATATCAATTATTTTTATATCTATGCATAGCATAGATTTAGTATTTACGCGAGTTATCCTAATTAAAAGTGATTAGCCCCAATTTTAATTAATTATTAATTTTGCATTTTTTTAAATTTTAGGATTATTAAAATTGTTATCATTTAAAATCATGGAACCAGCAACAAAACGAAGAAAGTATGAAGCTCGATTTAAAATAAGGATAATTGAAATGGCAAATCAAACTAATAACTGTGCTGCTGCAAGAAAGTATGACATAACCGAGAAGATGGTAAGAGAATGGAGGAAGAAATATTTTAAAAAAATTGCCAAAGAAAAAATCTGCGATGAGAATGGGGATCACCTGATGGCTACAACTGGAAAATCACATTGGTATTCGAACAAAGGCAGAATGGTTATCTTGTTACAAGAAATATGATTAGAGCATATGCACTAAAATGGTCAAGATTGAATCCGGATGAACGTATAGAATTTCAAGCTACTTCAGGATGGTGTAATCGTTTTATGAACAGACAAAATCTAGTAATACGACAAAAAACAAAAATTGCTCAAGAAAGCAGATCTTGACCACAAACTTGCCAGTTTCCATAAATTCATTATTCAGTTGAGACAAGAACATAAATATCTATTGTCAAATATTGGAAATATGGATGAAACTCCTATGAGCTTTGATATGATAAGCAATAAAACAGTGGAGTCTAAAGGTAAGAGTATGGTAGTTCGAAGTTCAGGTCATGAAAAAACAAGGTTTACGGTTGTGTTTTCATGTTTGGCTGATGGAACCAAGTTAAAATCAATGGTCATCTTCAAACATAGAACTGTACCTGAGATAAAATTTCCTTCAGGTGTTTTTGTATATTTTCATGGAAAAGGATGGATGGACAAAAATGATGTGAAATTATTGATAAATGTGTGGAATACACACGACCAGGTGGTATAATGAAGAAATGCAGTTTATTAGTATGGGATATGTTTTGGAATCATTTAACTGAGAATGCTAAAAGTCTTCTAGAAAAAAATAACACAAAAATTACTGTTATACCAGGTGGTTTAACCTCCCAACCGGCCACGACATCTATAGACGTCGAGATAAATCTGGATACAAAGCTCTAAAACCCATTGAATAACATGGATAAGAAGTGCAATTTGGTGTCACTATTTCATCCACATTGGCCGGTAGGGAGGTTAACTTCTATATTTGCAACCACTAGACGTCTGCTTGAACAAACCATTTAAAGATCACATGCGAGAAGTGTGGAATAATTGAATATTGACTGGTAAAAAATCATTTACAAACAGTAGATCTATGCATGCTACATCACTTGATATGTTGTGCAATTTTGTGATTAAAGCATGGAATAAAGTAAAAGTAGAGACTGTAATAAAATCATTTAAAAAGTGTGGTATCTCTAATCTTATGGATGGTACAGAAGATGATCTGTTGTGGGATACTGATGACGATGAAAATGAAATCAATTCACTGGATTCGAACTGGGATCAATATGATGATCATTTGAACAATGAATCTGAAAAACTATTTTCAACAGATGAAGAAAATTAACATGAAAATTGCGGTTAATAATTATTATTTGTTTTTAAGACTTACAGCTATTGTAATATTTTAAATAAATTTATGTAACAAAAAATTAATCTGATTTGTTTATAAACACTGCCTCGTTTCTTATATAATAATGTATTGTAACTACCTAAATGTTCATCCAAGAAATTAAGCTTCCCTTTGTATACTCGCCGTATAAGGTGACCCATGATTTCTAGAGGTTTTCGGTAGTATTTGAGAGTCATAAATTTGCTGTATTTAGCAGTGCCATAAGCTTTGGTAAAAATGATTATGTTTTAGTTATTTTAGTTTCCATTCAGCAGATTTTGTTAAAGAGAACTTGACATTAAACCACATTCAGATAGTAATGCAATCAGAATGAATATTCTGATTGCATTTCTAATTTATAGCTTTATATACCTAAACAGCATATAAAAAAGTACTAATATGAAACATTTATTAGGTTAGTAAATGCTTAATATTAGTACTTTGATAATAATTTACAATAACTACAGTAATGAAATTATTCATTCACTTCCATTATTGGATAGTATGTTGTGTTGAACTTCATTTGAAACAGTGTTTCCTTTATTTATAATTGGAATTTTATTAACTTTCAAGTTATGATAATAATGTTGAATATTATGTAACATTTTAGGATTATGCGTTCAGTTTGAATGTGGTATTAATTTTCGTGATATGTTGTTATTGTAGTCGTTGTGTCTTAATTTTCATTAAGAGGCTTTATAGTATCTTACTAGATATTCATGCATTCTTTCTTTTCACTTATGATTATTTGTTTTATTTTGGTTACAAAACATCATTCAGCAATATTGTAGATTTATTTATCACTTAATTTGAGGGATAACTTAACTTGAAGGAGATTTGAATGGTGATATTCAGTTGTGTGCAGATGATGCAAAGTTGGGGAGAACTATGAGGAGGGAAGCTGATGTTGAGGCTTTGGAAAATTACTTGAATTTGCTGGCTAAATAAGCAAGTAATTAGGGTTACCAGTTCAGTTGCAAAGTGTAAAGTTTTTAAATGCTAAACAAAAGCAAAAGTGGGATGCAAAGTATCAATTGGTGGCAATATCTTAGAAGAAGTGGTGGAGATGAGGGATGCAGGAATGACCTAAAATTTCAGAGACGCATTGCTGGAATTGCGAAGACAGCACAATTGATTATGTCAATGATGTGTGAAGTAAGGATGTTACGGTTCCGCTATATAAGGTTTTGATTAGACCACATATAGATTATTATGCACAGATTTGGCCGCCTGGTTTTTCAAAAGGATGAGGAGATATTGGAAAAGGTCCTGTGATGATTGACTAAGGCAGTTTCTGGCCTCTGGAATGTTGAGTATGAAGACAGATTGAGAAAATGCAAATTGAGAGACTAGTGGATTGGAGGATGAGGAGTGACATGATTGAGGCATATAAGTTATTAAGGGGTTATTACCAGATTAATGCGAATAGTTTTACATTTTCCACATTAATGGGGAAAAACAAAGGGAAAACAAGAAGCCAGTGGAAGCTGTATAAGGATGGTATCAGCAAGGGGGTGATGAGCAGATTTTTTGCATGGAGATTGGTGGATGATTGGAATGCATTGCTTGAGAGTGTTGCGAATGCAGAGATGGTGAATATTATTATTATGATTCAGGCCTCCATGGAGTCGAACGACTCATCGTGGGACGTCCTTCCTAGACAACACAAAGTCTATCATACCACTCCTTGCGTCTCACCACTCTATCAGGCAATGCATCCATGGTTCAACCACCCTCTATGCAAAGAAACCACTCCTCACCCTCTTGCTCACAGCTTCCTTTCATAACTTCCAGGGATGACTCCTTCCCCCTGTTCCACCAAGCGAAATAACTCCCCAATAACTACCTATCAACAGTTTAAAAGTCTCGATCATATCACCTCTCTTTCTGCTATCTACCAAACTCTGCAGTTCACATTCCCTCAGCCGATCCTCATAACTAATATTGTACAGACCTGAAACCATCTTTGTTATCTGCCTCTGTATCCTTTCCACAGTTAATTTATCCACCTTCAAATCCTGGGGCCTAAATTTGAGAACAATAGTCTAAGCGTGGTCTGATCACCGGCTTATACAATGGAACGATAACGCTTTTATCTCTGCAGGTCAGCGTCCTTCTCAGTATTGCAGCAATCCTCTGAGTTACCTTCATCACCTTTGCAATTATGTTCTCTGAATTTCAGTTTCTATCAATCATCACTCCCAGATCTCTTGTCACCCTACTTCCTCCAGTACAGCTCCTCCAATCGAGTATGCAACCTGTTATCGATGTATCCCAAACTTCAAGATTTTACGTGTTACTGTATTAAACTGACCCCATTCATTTGCCCATCTGTCCAGTCAAATCCTCTTGCAGGGCTGCCACATCTGCACTATTACTAATAACACTTCCTAGCTTCACTTCATCTGCAAACAACTGAATATCTCCCTGCAATCCACTGACAATGTTATTGATATAAAGGTTAAACAATACAGGTCCCAGTACTGAGCCATGTGAGACCCCACTTGTAATCTTCTGCCTCTTTGATATTGCCCCACCGTACACAACTCTCTGATATCTATCAGATAGCCAATTCTGAATCCAGTTGACTAACCTGACATCTAAACCTATGTGCTGCAACTTAAATATCAGCTTATCATGTGGCACCCTGTCAAATGGTTTTGCAAAATCAAAAAAATTGGCAGAATATGCCTTTCCCTCATCAACTGTTCTTGTCATGTTATTATAAAAGGCAGTCATGTTATTAAAGCAAGGGTGCCCCTTAACAAATCCATGTTGACTCTCACAGATAACATTACTCTCATCTGCCCAATGCTGTATATGGTCCCTCATTAATTCAAATATAATATAATATAATATAATATAATATAATAATCAATATAAGATATAATATAATATAATATAATATATTATCACTAATTCAAATATTTCAATATATTTAAGGCATGATATGATGAATTATATGTGTAATAGTGGGACCTCTGACAATGAGTCTCTTGACTCCACAGAGGTCTGATGATGATGATAATAATAATAATAATATTATTATTATTATTATGTTAAAAAGAGAAGGAAATGCAAGATATCAAGAGATATGCTATCTATCCTTAGAGTAGCATACATTGAGCAAACATGTCTAGCATTCTTAAAGCAGTGAGTGATGAGTCATGTGTGGCATGCGGTGTCATGAATTCTGAAAAGTGCCTTTATTTCAGATATGCCATTCTTCTAATAGTCTTTCTTTCAAAAGTTTACTGTAATAGCATTGCCATTATTATAATTATTAACTGGAGTATTATAATCAATTGGTGACTCTCACACTAAAACCATTATTCATTGAACACCTGTTCACTGACGCTGCACTCATAACCACCTCTTGCAACCTCTTCAACTCATTCACCATATTCCAAGCAAAAAATCTAGTCCCCACATCCAGTTAACTGCAGTTTCACTCACCTTCCTGATGCAACCCTTTGTTTCTTTCCATACCTACGATGTATTCAAAAATTTATCCTGTATTTTTAGTATAAAATTTCCTTTGAAACTTATGCTGTTTTAAGTAATTATCTCTCAGTAGCTAAATAACTTCCATTTCTCCTTTCACTCTTTATCTTCCAATAATTAAAGTCTTCCAAAATAATTATTTATCCTGCGCTCATTGAGCTGATCTGCTGATGAATGTCATCTGCAGCTTTCATTGCACCCTCAAGCTTATATCAGTAGCTGACTATATATTTGGTCTTGTTTGAACCTCTGTTTGATGTCCTGAAATACATGGAATGTATTACCTTAATGTAATAATAATAAATGTAAGAATCATTCAGATTCTTACATTCACTTACCTCAAAGGTGCCTGCACACATTTACATGTCCCCTCTCCCACAATAATCCCAGTTCATTTTACAATCATTTCTCTCTCTGAACAACACTTCTTCAAATTCCAGAACCATTAAATGCAAGCCATCATTCATATATAATCCCTTCCATCTGCCAAATTCTCTGTACATCTTTGACCTGCTCCCGTCTCTCCTATACAATCTACTCATTCAGCCATTATTATTATTATTATTCAGGCCTCCATGGAGTCAAAAGACTCATCGTGGGAGGTCCTTCCTAAGAAAGAACATAAAGTCTGTCAAGACTCATCGAGGGGAGGTCCCCCCCGTCCCCCCCTAAGAAACACGCAGTCTATCATACCACTCCTTAAACTCATGACCATTCTCGCTCTCACCACTCCATCAGGCAGTGCATTCCACGGTTCAGCCACCCTCCATGCAAAGAAACCACTCC
The DNA here is from genome assembly GCF_054136105.1 of Typopeltis vanoorti. NCBI lineage: Eukaryota > Metazoa > Arthropoda > Arachnida > Uropygi > Thelyphonidae > Typopeltis > Typopeltis vanoorti. Next base: position 84,239,892 of record NC_143560.1, on the reverse strand, counting down.
TCACCCTCTTGCTCACTGTTTCCTTTTGTAACTTCCAGGGATGGCCTCTTGTCATCACTCCTTCCTGCTGTTCAACCAAGCAAAATAACTCCCCAGTATCAACCCTGTAACCACCTCTCAACAGTTCAAAAGTCTCAATCATATCGCCCCTCCTTCTTCTATCCACCAAACTCTGCAGTCCATATTCCCTCAGCCGATCCTCATAACCAAAATTGTACAGTCCTGAAACCACCTTTGTAATCCGTCTCTGTACCCTTTCCACAGTTAGTTTATCCCCTTCAAATCCTGGGGACCAAATCTGAGAACAATAGTCTAAGTGTGGTCTGATCAGAGACTTACATAATGGAATGATACCCCTTTTATCTCTGCCGGTCGGTGTCCTTCTCATAATTGCAGCAATATTCTGTGTTACCTTCACCACCTTTGCAATATGTCCCCTAAATTTCAAGTTTCTATCAATCATCAACCCCAGATCTCTTGTCTCGCCTACTTCCTCCAGTATAACTCCTCCCATAGAGTATGCAGCATCCCATCGATGTCTCCCAAACCTCAAGACCTTACATTTTGCTGCATTAAACTGAAACCCCCATTCATTTGCCCATCTATTTAGCTTATTCAAATCCTCTTGCAGGGCTACCACATCTGCACTATTACTAATAATCCTTTCCAGCTTCGCATCATCCACAAACAACTGAATATCCCCTTGCAATCCACTGGCAATGTCATTGATATAAAGGTTAAACAATATAGGTCCTAGTACTGAGCCCTGTGAGACCCCACTTGTAACCCCTCTGCCTCCTTGAAACTGATCCACCATACACAACTCTCTGATACCTATCAGACAGCCAATCCTGAATCCAGTTGACCAATCTGACATCGAGACCCTTATGCTGCAACTTAAATATCAGCTTATCATGTGGCACCCTGTCAAATGCTTTCGCTAAGTCTAAAAGAAAATTGCAGTATATGCCTTTCCCTCATCTAATGTTCTTGTAACTTTATTATAAAAGGCTAGCATATTGCTAAAACAAGAGCACCCCCTTCACAAATCCATGTTGACTCTCACAGATAACATTACCCTCGTCTGCCCAATGCTGTATACGGTCCCTCACTACTTTCTCCAATATCTTAACAACTACTGATGACACAGAGACTGGCCTATAATTAGACACTTCCAGTCTGTTACCACCCTTATGCAATGGCACTATCTTACCTTCCTTCCATTCCCTGGGCACCTTTCCCACTGCCAGACTTTCATTGAAAAGCCAGGTTAAAGGCACTGTCAGTTTACTAGCACATTCTATCAAAACTCGTGGTGAAATACCATCCAGTCCCAAAGCTTTACTGACATCCAGAGTACTCAGTATTTGAAACACACTCTCCTACTGTACCTCTAAACCTCGAACCAGCTCTATCCCTCTAGCATTAAAACTGACTCCTCTAGGATGATATACTCCAATAAAGTGTTCATTGAACAATTCCACTATGTCCTCTGCATCAGTCACTCTATTCCCATTTTTATCCCACAATGTCATTCTTCCACAGTCATTTCTCCTCTTACTGGCCACATAGCTAAAAAATTCCCTAGGATTTTCTTTGGATCTTAGGGCCAATCTTCCCTCATATTCCAGTTTCGCTTTCCTTACCACACTAGTCACTCTTCTGGCCTGTGTCTTATATTCTTCATGCATCTTCTCTTCACCTGTCTCCTTATATCTCTGACATAGCCCCTCTTTTTCGCATGCAATTCCTGTTTAATATTGTTTGTCATCCACTTTACTCCAAATTGTGGTATACAACTTACCATTGCTGCTAACAAATATTCTTTCACAATTTGCCACGCACTAATGATATCCCGGCCTTCCAATTCCTCCTTCCATGAAACTTCCCGAAGTTGACGTCTAAGACTATTATAATCGCCTACTTTATAATTCCACATAAGTTCCCATCTTTTTGATACTCCTGCATGTCTATTCATTTTCCAAGTCAAAACCATATGGTCACTCTCTCCAACTGGTGGGAGAGATGTCATCTCAGTTATTATCAACTCTTCTGATGCTATAACCAAATCCAAAACTCTTGAACCTCTTTTTCCCTCTGTTGCATGTTGCCTAAGACATTTGTCCCTCAAGAATTCTAGAAATTCCATTCCCCTATTGCTACATGCATCTTCCTCTCTCCAATTTATATTACTGTAGTTAAAATCTCCCATAAACAATCATCCTTTTTGCATTTGCCAAACTCAACTGTCTAAACATATCTTAGTCCCCATCCTCTGTGCTCTGGTCTGTAGCAACATCCCACTAAATATCCTGGCTTGCTTACCTCTGGCTCACACCATATGCTCTCAAAATCATTTGTCTCACTTCCTTCCAAAGTCTCCATTCTTAGAGGACATAGGTCATCACTTATCCTAAGCAGTACCCCACCACCACCACCAAGCTTTCCCCTCCTATCCTGATGAAATATGCTGTACCCAGCGACTTCTATTCCTGTTATTATTATATCCCCTTCTGTCAACCACATCTCAGTGATCCCAATAACATTTGCCCAGGCTGATGCTATCTGTGCCACCAATTCCTCTCCCTTATTCCGGATACTCCTGGCATTAGTATGAAGCATATAAATACCATTGTGTCTATGCCTGGCATTATCCCCTCTAGACTCCACTGGGCTCAGTGTTACCTGATGTCGTCTCCCTTCTCCCAAGTATCCATTCCCACAAGAGGCCACCCTTGCTATCATCCTCCCTGGGACACACTGACTCGTTCAGAACAGCAATCTCTCCAGATGCCTACGTCCTTCCTCATTCAAATGTAAGTGGTCTCTCACATACAATTCCTCTCTTTCCTCAAATGTACTCCAAACATCCACATATACCAGTCCTCTCGTCACACATTCTCGCTATTATGCCATTCAATATCACCACGCTTCTGCTCAGCTCGTCATTATCATACCTAGGCAACACGCACACTATTTTTCCTCTCTCTGTCTTCTTCCGTACAGCCTCAAGCAAGAATCTCATATCTCTCGCTGCCCGACTTACATTACCATTCAAGTTATTTGTTCCTACCATCACAATCATCTCATCCACCCTTTGACTTCTCTTAATTGCCATAACCACCCTTTCTATTGTTCCTCCTGGCAAACACTCCTCACGCATCCTATCTTGAACACCACGGATCATTGAATCGCCATACATTATACCTCTTATCATTCCCTCTCTCCTATTGTTTCTATTCTCTCCTCTTCTTTCATTCCCATAGGTCTCTCTCATTCCCTCTCCTCTACAGCTGTTTTCTCTTCTAGCATTCCCATACCTCTCTCTCCTACTGTTTCTATTCTCTCCTCTTCTAGCACTCCCATACATCTCTCTCATTCCCTCTCTCCTACTGTTTCCATTTTCTCCACTTCTAGCACTTCCATATCCCTCTCTCATTGTGTCTCTCCTACTGTTTCCATCCTCTCGTCTTCTAGCATTCCATACCTCTCTCTCATTCCATCTCTCCTACTGTTTCCATTCTCTCCTCTTCTAGCACTTCCATATCTCTCTCTCTCTTATTCCATCTCTCCTACTGTTTCCATTCTCTCCTCTTCTAGCACTTCCATATCTCTCTCTCTCTTATTCCATCTCTCCTATTCTTTCCATCCTCTCGTCTGCTAGCATTCCCATACCTCTCTCTCTCTTATTCCATCTCTCCTACTGTTTCCATCCTCTCGTCTGCTAGCATTCCCATACCTCTCTCTCATTCCCTCTCTTCTACTGTTTCTATTCTCTCTTCTTCTAGCACTCCCAAAATTCTCTCTCCCCCTTACTCTGACTCGGCTTGCATTTATTTCTTCCATTTTCATAATCTTATCTTTCATACTTCTGCTCTCATTCACAAGACATTCCATCTCCTCTTTCAGCTCATCTATCTCCCTCTGCAGGTCAGTCACTCTTAATCTAAATTCACTCTCCCAAATAAAACCATCTCTTAAACTTTCACAGTCACTCATGCCTTCCACAATGTCAACTATTATTTCCTAATGCATATATATATATTTTTTTCATTCTCTCCTATCATACTACCTGTCTTCCTACATTCATTCCCCGTTCCTGGAGCAACAAGGTTGGATATTGATATTTATAATGCATTTATTTCCTCCCACTGCCTGCATTTTGTGCACATACGCTCTTCACTCTCTTTCACAAGCCACATATCCAATTCCCAAGACGTATACATGCTGCAAGTACTGCATGCCACAAAGTCCCTTATGATATTGCTTATAATAGAGTTCTTAAATGGTGGAGGACTTGGCGATATGCCACTTGCAAGTGCAGCTGAATCTGCCATCATTCCTTACTCATTATTCCTTATTATGATATTCCTTATTCCTTATTATGATAGACAAAATACCTCCTCTCTCGTTGTTACTTACCTTTGAAATTATTCATATCTCCAAATATTATCAACTCTTTCATTTATCTACTTTGCATTCTATTTATGCACGTTTTTAATCTTCACTCCAGGAAAACATGATTTCTTCAAATTCTCATGAAGTAGACCCCTGATTATGGAATCACTCACAATACTACCTCCTTTTTCTTTCTCTTCTCTCCTCTGCTGCACTACACAACAGATGTGTAGAGTGAAATGGTCCATTATTACCATTTCACTCTCCATCTACAAATCTGTAACCCTCTCTAATGAATACATTACACACTTGCATACACTACACCTAATGACATCAAGCATTGAATTTTTCAAGTCTTGAGTTCCATTTATATGCTCTATTATTAATAATTATTATTATTATATGATACTTCCATGGAGTTGCAGGACTCCACACAACCACACTACTAATCCATGTCATGTTGCCACTCGATACTATGCTATATTATTTCACACTGCAATAATCTGCCTCATACCTCCTGTGGCCACTCTGTGTACACTGTACTATTCCAGTTTGCCTTGTAAATGTGTATTGTCTGTAAACTAATTGTGTTCTCAAGCTGGTTTCTCAGTATTTAAGGAGTAAAAACTTAAGTTTCTTGGATTAAAAATCAAGTTGAAAAACTTTTATTAAAATTCTTCACATCCTAGGTTGGAATGAAACCCAGGTCTTTACAGCCTAAGAACTTTGTCATTACCAACTTAGATATGGGGTTTTCAAGAGATACTCAGTATATGGAAACTCAGTAGCCCAGTCATGAAGTTACTTCACATACAAACTTTGTTCGCTTACATTTGGATAAAGGATGAACCCAAGAATATAATTTCTTGGCATCTTTAATTTATAGTATAACCTAGTGAAAAAACTTCAACATCTATCTCTAATTCAGAATATTTTAGTAATAAGGTGTGACATCTTTTGACTACTTGTATATGGGAAATATATGACTTCTGCATTCATTCAACCTTGATATCTCTTCTGGATATAGCACCCATAGATTTGCATGCTTCCTGAGGAGTAGGGAGATTCCACTTGATGGCGAGTTTTTGTCTATCACTGGGTGCAACTACTGCTGAGCTTCGTGTCCTGGAATGATTCAGATCAGGAGTAATGAGTTTAATAGTGATCCTTTAGGGTCACTCAGTGAGATTTAGAGTGATCTTGTAGATCACTCAGAGTTTTTGGAGAGGTATCCCAGCACTTAAACATACCTCAATAAATGTTGAAACCAGTCAGGGTATGGTCTTTCCCATGATGCATAGCATTATACATGTCCATAAGAATATATACCTTACATTAATATATACTAAAGCAAATGATGGGAAGTCATTAGCCTCTATATACGAGTATCCCAGTCGTGAATTTACTTCATGCATATGAAAACAAAGATGAAACCAAGAACATAATTTCTTGGCATCTAGTATAAATTAATTTCTTCATTAATACTAAGCATGTCAGATATTTTGATATTTTAGATATTATTACATATAACTGAAGAAAGAAAATGAAGGCAAATTATGTTTTAAAAGCAGTATAATTTTATTTTTTATGTTTTTATGTTGTATTTTTTTTCTTTTTTTTAATGGCAATTTACCTACCATTTTTTGTTAAGTTATAAGCTAGTCTAAGAAGGTGTAAGTTCAGTGGGGAAATCTTACCTCAAAAATTTTCTTGGTCATACAGAATATTAAGTAATACATTAATCAAAATTTTTACTTGCCAGTTCCAAATATAGTTGTGTGTCAGTTTAGGTGTTGGTTAGAATTTATGTCAAACAGTTAACAGAATGAAAACAGCACAAAGAATGAATTAATCAATAATTTAATGCTTCCACTATTTCCTCTTTGTCAACTTTACATAGTACAAGATAAATTAATAAACATACAAGCAATACAAAGTGAAGTGAAACTCAGTGGACAGTCAAGGGTCCAAGCTAGGAAGAGTACCTGTGTGGGTGCTAGTAGGAAGCCGAGGTTATAATTCAGGATGCCTAAGAATTACTGTTTTCCATATTTTAGGAAGTATAACACATATCCATACTTATTTGAATTATGTTGGTTTTTAAGGGTTTTTTTAGAATGTTCAATTCTAAAAAACAAATTATCTCACATTTAATTTGCTCTAATGAAACATAGTGGATTTTTTTTCCCCATTTGATTTTGTTTTGTGGTGTTCATGACATAGTCTTCTAGCCCTAACTCTGTAGTCATGATTATCATTGTATTTTTTTAATGTTCTTCCAAGCAGCTGTTGACGGATCTTCCAGTCTACCTATAATAGGCCAACCTGCAGATGAACATACATACATACATACAATCGATGCTCTGACCGAAAATTAAAAACACAATTGTCATCTGATGTCTATATAATCAACAGCTACAACATGTTGACTCGGACGTCGCCCGGATCAACAAGGTCCGTGATACCAATCGAGTGAGCTGGGTTGGATCGAAAAGAAAGGTGGGATACCGAAAGGAAACAGACTCTGAAACTAACATAACTATTATCAATAGGAACATGGAATGTACAGGCACTTTGGATGTCAGGAAAACTAGAATTACTTCGCAAGGAAATGAAGAGATATTGGTGTGATACAGTGGCGTAGCTGGAGGGGGGGGCGGTCCATTCCGGGCAATACTTTGAACCTTACCCTATACGTTGTTTTGACTTTTTGTAGTATTTTGGGTATGTATTGAGATGGGCGGCAAACTCAGGGACTGCCCCAGGAGGCAAAAGCTATAGCAACGCCGCTGGTGTGATATACTAGGACTGGTGAAGATGCAATGGACATCATCAGGAGAGATAAATGGATGCGAAGTCATATGGTCAAGGCATGACACGAAGCAAGAGTTGCCGTTCTTCTTAACAAGAGAACTAGAGAGACACTGTTAGGCTACAAACCAGTCAATGAACGAATCATAGCAGCAAGATTTCAAGCAAAACCATTTAATATATCAATAGTCCAGATATATGCACCCACATCTGACCGCACAGACGAGGATATTGACTTATTTTTCAAAGATCTGACAGAGACAATACCAAAGCAAACTGTACTAATTATTGAAGGAGATTGGAATGCCAAGGTCAGAATAGATAATGATGGTTGGGAAAGAGTCATGGGAAAATATGGTTTCGGAGAAAGAAATGAATGAGGTGAAAAATGTTAGAATTTGCTGTGGACCACGATATGATGATCTGTAACACAAGATTCCAACAAAAGGAGTGAAGAAAATGGACATGGTGATCAAATGGTGGGAAAACCAAGAACATGATTGATATGATTAAAAGAAGATGGATAACATCAGTACAGCAGTTTCGAACTTTTCAAGGAGCGGATATAGACTCGAAATCATAGTTTAGTGATTGCAAACATCAAGTTGAAATTAAAAAGAAAATATAAACTCCATCATCAGAAACAAAGAGATATAGCAAGAATAAGTGAAGCAGAAATAGGAAGAAGTACAGAACAGTGTTAGAGGAGAAACTTGAAAGTGTGGATAAAGAAAAAAATTCAAATTTATGAGTGAAAGGAGTAATGAAGGAGATAGCAGATGCAGTTGAAGAAACAGTACCAGAAGAAGAGAAGATCAAGAAGAAATGAATTATACAAGAAACACTGAAGTTATTACAGGAGAAAAGAATGTTGAAAATAAGAAGGGATACATCAGAACAAATAGAGGAGCAATATAGAAGAAAGTGTAATGAGATGAAAAAAAGCAGTCAGAATGGATAAGATGAAATGGTTAGAAGCCCAATGTCATATTATTATTATTATTAACATTTTACATCCATGGAGTCAGAGACTCATCATGGAAGGTACTCACTACTGCATACAATGCTTATCCAACTGAATCTTAAACTGATTCAATGTGTCCCCATCCACAACACACTCAGGCAATGCATTCCACTCACCAACCACTCTCAATGCAAAGAACTTGCCTCTCACTCCCTTGCTCACACACTCCTTATACCATTTCCAGCAATGGCCTCTTGTTCTACTCCCCTCTCCCAATCTATGAAAAATCTTTTCCATGTCTACCTGATAACAACTCCTGACCAGCTAATGTCTCAATCATATCCCTGGCTCCCTCTTTCTCCTATTTACGAAGCTCTACAACTTACATTCTCTCAATCCATCATCGTACTTCACATTACAAAGACCACTGACTACCTTTGTGATTCTTCTCTGTACCCTTTCCAACATATCCTCGTCACCATGAAAACCTGCAACCAAACCTGTGCACAGTAATCCATATGAAGTCTGATCAAGGCGTTATACAATGGAATCATAACCTGTCTATTTCTGCATGTCAGTGGTCTCTGCATCATTGTCATTATTTGATGTGATTTCTTCACAACTTGTGCAATGTGGCCCCTGAATTTCAGGTCCTTGTCTACCATCACTCCTAGATCTCTCATCTCCTCTACTTTTGTTAAAGTTTCCCCACCAAGTGTATACTTTGCATCCCATCTTTTCTCACCAAATCTCAAAACCTTACACTTGGCAACATTGAACTGATAGTTCCACTTACCTGCCCATTCATACAATCTATTCAAGTCCTCTTTTAAGGCATTAACATCAGCTTGACTGTGCATTGCTCTCCCCAGTTTTGCATCATCTACAAACAGCTGGATATCACTAGTTAAACCCAACACAATATCATTAACATACAAATTATATGTATGTTAATAACATACGAATAACAATGGCCCCATAACAGACTTCTGTGGCATACTGCTGGTGATCTTTCCCTTTCAGAAAACTGCACCTCTACATACAACTCTCTGATATCTATCCGACAGCCAGTCGCCAATCCAACACAGAAGTCTGTTATCCAATCCAATCTGTTTTAATTTATTTAAGAGCTTGTCATGTGGTAGTCTATTAAAAGGCTTTGCAAAATCCAATGCTTTGCAAAGGTGGCAAATATCCAAAGGTATTTGTCACCTTGTTATAGTACATAAGTACGTTAGTGAAATATGATCTCCTCTTAACAAACCCATGTTGATAACCAAAGAGAATACTGCTGTTATTAACCCATTTCTGTATCCTACATCTCACCAATTTCTCCAGTACCTTCAAGGCAACTCCAGATATACACAACGGCTTATAATTTGAAGCTACAGTCTTATCACCACCTTTATGCAGTGGAACAATTTTACCCTCCTTCCACTCCTTTGGAACCTCTGCTGTTGCAAAACTCTTATTAAACAATCGTGCAAATGCTACTGCCAGTTTCCTGGAACATTCCCTTAAGATGCTTGGTGATATGTAATCAAATCCTATCGCCTTATTAACATCAATGTTATTTATTTCCTTAAATACCTCCTACTCACTCACAATTAAGCCTTCCTCTCCTATGTCCTCTACACTTAAGTTCCTCATGATTCCACCGAGATCAGGATGAAACACACTTATAAATTGATCACTGAATACCACATGCAATGTCTGCAGCAGTTATCATTCTACCACTTTCATCCCTTAACTTCATCTTTCCATGATCATTCTTCTTTTTACTTGCCAAATATCTAAAAAAACTCTCTAGGGTTTTTCTTAGCCTGATTTGCCCGTTTCTGCTCATACTCTACTTTTGTTTTCGTTACTAACTTGAATCACTCTCCTAGCTTGTTCTTTATATTTTTCATAACTGATTACCATTATTCATCTTTTACTTCCTCCAAAGTACTTTCTTTTTCCAGATTTCATGCTTAAGCCCCACATTCATCCATTTAACACCTACCTTATTCAGCCTTTTGGCCTTTGTGATACATTTGTATATTTATGCTGTTATGTATTTCTTTGTAAGTTCCCATGCATCATTTTTTTCCTTATCGCTCAACTCCACGTTCCATGTTATAGCTCGAAGAAGTTGTCTCCTAAGCTTGTCATAATCACCAGCCTTATAATTCCACATATATCCTTTCCTCTCAAAGTCTGCATATGACTGGCCACAACACAGGTAATTACTTCATGATCACTTTCACTAACTGGAGGAAAATATGAAACCCCCTAACAACATCCTCTGATAAATAATGAGATCTAGAACTCTTGATCCTCGCGTACCTTTCTTTATGTGCTGCCTGAGATGGTTATCTCTCAAGAACTCACGAAATTCATTTTCCTTATTCCCAAATGCTATCTCTTCATTCCAATCTATACCACCATAATTAAAATCACCCATAATAATTTCTCTTCCTGTGTTCACTGATCCAAGTTGTTTATACATTTCCTCATCACCACCTTCCACATTCCCAGGCCTATAGCAACATCCAACTGAATATGTCTTCCTCTCAACCTCCATGTTACACCACAGTGCCTCATAACCATTGCCACTATTTCCCCCTTTCAACCCTTTCATGTCCACCTTATGTGACTTAATTTCCCCACTATCATTAGCAACACTCCTCCTCCCTTTCTGTCCTTTCCATCCTCACGAAAAATATTGTACCCTTCCATTTCTATTCCCGTTACGATGTCATTTTCATTCAACCATGTTTCACTTATTCCAATGATTTGGGGGCAAATAAACTCAATCACTGAAATCATTTCATCCCTTTTATTTCTGATACTTCTGGCATTTGTAAAACAAACACAACAGTTCATTTTTAGTTCTATAACCAGTCCTATCCAAACCATATGTTGGTTGTGATTTCCCCACTACATCTGCCAAATCACCCTTATCACTGCTTACTACATATACCTGCCTAGTCCCCACTTGTTCACCTACATTTCAATATACTCCATCTTCATACACATTCACTGCCACTTTCAACATTCACTCTCTCTCTCTCTATGTCATGTCTCCCTGTCCACCAGAGCTCCCCCTCGTTTCCCTGTTCCTCTTGTATTCCCATTCCTTCTTCCTCCCTCACACTACTACTGTTTCCACTGCCAAGCACTTCTGTCTCTTTAGTACCACTCTCCTGATTTTTCTCTTCATCTCTTCATTCTGATCTCTGGCATGCATCACACACACACACACACACACACACACTATACTCTCATCCAGCAACACTTTCTCCAGCACACTCACTCCAAAACTATTTAAATGCAACCCATCATGCCTAATTTCATGTATAATTTCATTCTTCCCTCAAACACATTCCATACATTCACAAACTCCCCTCCCTTCTCCTCACACAGCTCTGCTTGCATACCATTCATGATTTTGGCTCTGCGTTGTAACTCATCATCATCATCATACCTGGGTAACACACTAACAACCTTTCCTACTACACTGTTATCTTTCACTCTTCTCAATAGTGTCCTGATATTCGTCTTTACATCCTCCTTCTTATGTCTAGTTAGATCATTTGTCTCTCCTATCACAACTAACTCTCTTGCTCCTTTCTTCCTCATGTCCAACGCCTTAATTATCGTACTCCTTCTTCCACCCGGATAGCAGACCTTATGGACTCTGTCAGTAAGTAGCCCTCTAATTATGGAGTCTCCACATACTGCTATCCTGAAATAACTTGTCATTTCTTTTACTCTTTTTTCTTTCATTCTGTTTTCTTGCATACTTTCATTAGTTTCCACTAGACGCTTAACATCACTCAACATATTCTTCATTTCATTTTTCATTTCCAATAACTGTTTCATTAAATCTTGCATTTCGACAATTTATAATATAGAACAGTACTATGGAGAGCATAAAACTAGGGAGGTGTACAAAATGATTAGAACCATTAATAGAAGGTTGCAACCAAACCAGAAGATGAAAAAAGCAAAGTACTGATGATTAAAGACAAATTGTACAGCGATGGACAAGATATTGTAGTGAGTTATATGAAGAAAAACTAGATTTACATAGTGTTGGGAAACTGACTAGGAAATTGAAGCAGATATCATCACCAATTAATGAGTATGATATGGACATTTTAAGAGGAGAGGTAGAAAAAGCAATAGGACGGCTAAAACACAACAAGATTCCTAGTGACGATAACATCACTGGAGAAATTATTAAATATGATGGCGAAAGTATGGTTACACAAATGCACCGACTATGTAATATGGTATGGAACGAAGAGAAAATGCCAAAGTAGTGGGTGAAATCAATATTAATAACATTATACTAGAAAGGAAATAAGCTAGAATGTAAAAATTATACAACAATAGCCTTGAACAACTCACCTTGGTAAAGTGATGATGATGATATTGACAGAAAGATTGAGAACACAATTGGAAGCATACCTTGCAGACGAGCAAGCAGGATTTAGGAAAGATAGAACTACAATTCAACAGATTTTGACAATGGGTTAATAGCAGAGAAAACTAGGAGAAAAAACAAAAACATATATATACTTGCTTTTTTGATTTTCAGAAGGCATTTGACAGTATCAACAAGAAAGTGACATTATCAGTGCTAGAATCCTATGGAATTAATAGAAAATTAATAGCTATAAACTATGTTTATCAGAATGTAGTTGCAACAGTTGGAATAGGTGATGATTTCGGGAAATGGTTTAGAACAAGCAGAGGTACTAGACGGGGGGGGGGGGGGACCCAATATCACCAAGCATTTTCATTGCACATTTAGAAGAGCAATGGATAAAATGAAGATGCAAAAGAAACATCAGTGCATGGGATGAGAATTAACAATTTGAGATTTGCAGATGACATTGTTATTACTAAAGAAGACGAAAGAGAACTACAAAAAAACACTGAAACTGTTAAATGAAGAAGGAAAGAGATTTGGACTTGTTATGAACTTGGAAAAAAACAAAGACAATGGTATTTGGCGAGAAGAACATGAAACAAAAGATACAAGTGGATGGAACTGGTAGAGAAAATGTAGAACAATTCAGATATTTGGGAAGTAAAATGACGTATGATTTGGACTGTAAAAAAGAAATAAAGATCAGGATTGCAAAAGGGAGAACTAATTTGACCACAGATAACATCTGGAAAAGTAAAGTGATCAGCTTGCAAACAAAACTAAGAGTGCTGGAAACAGGCATCTTTAGCTGCATACTGTATGGATCTGGAACGTGGGTAATAAATAAGCAATCAAGAAAAATAATTTTGGCATTTTAAAGAACTTGTTATAGGAAGATTCTAAGAATAAGATGAGTGCAGAAAATCACAAATGAATAGATTTATCAGAAGATACAACCAAAAGAGAATCATGCAGAAGATTATAAAATGGAAGCTGCAATTATTTGGACATATTTGTAGAATGAGTGAGGACCGGAAGAAAAAGACTTTTATGGTTGGTGTTATGGATGGTGTAAGCAGAAGATGTAGACTATACAGAGAATGGATATACAACATAAAGGACTGGTGTGGAATGGGTGTACAGAAACTGCAACACCGTGCACCAGACAAAGAAAGGTGGAAGAAGATAGTGAAGGAGGACACCAATGGGCAGTGAGCCCATGGTTCGTGATGATGATGAAAGCAAAAAGACGTGGAATGCTAATACTTCCTATTGCTATATGTAGCCTGAATAACTGGTAATATATATTTGGACTGCATTTAAAAGTACCATCGCATGCCTAATCCTTATTTTTTCAAGATCATCTAATCCAGCTTGTGTACCAAATACTATAATTCTCTCTTCATCATTTTCACCACTATCGTGTAATAAAAACTGCTCACAATTTTTTAGAAATTTGTACTCATCTGGAATTATGTATCCACTTCTTTCAGTTGGGATAGGGGGTGCTTGGCCTTTCTTTTGCCTCCATCTAATATTATGACACAAATTTGCTAAAGACGACATCAGAGATGAAGGGAAGCACACAAGCAGACTGTCAGTTAGAAAGCTTAATTTTAAAGAAATTACCTTTCTCTAACTAGTTGGTTGACAAGGTCACCAGATTGTTAGTTTAAATTTTTACGCCGAAAACATCTTACGCTGAAAATGTTTATGGTGAATTTTCTGGCCACACAGCAATCTACTTGCTTGTTGGACAAGAGAGATGCATGCACAATAGGATATTTATATTTTGTAAAAGGTCTTTGATGACATGCTGGTAATTAAATCTGAATTGGATAATATATTAATGTACTGGATTGGAGATTGGCAAGTTATGTACTAGGGTGGGGAATTAATATCCTGGAAAAGGAAAGTCACTAGAGATGTGAACCATTACAAGAAGGGCTGATCAAGATTACCTGAGGGCTCAATCAGAACAGACCAATAGCAAGCCAGAACTCTGTCATGTCCATATGTCTCTCAAGGTTGCTGCAGCCATAGTAGAAAACATTTCCAACTGAACTGTGTTAAGAAGACTCAACTCGAGTAAACTCTATGCAAGAAAGCCAGTGATTTGTATTTTGTATCCCATTGATCACAAATCACTGCACCGCTTGTTAAAACTTTTCTATGAACATGTGATTTGGAGTCTGGACAAATGGGTCCAGTTCTGTTGTCTGTTGAGTCCTGTTTTATTCCACAAATGAATTTTAGATGTTTCATTTGGGGAGAGAGAGAGCAAGGAATATGCTAATATTCTGACCACATTTTTTTGATAGGGATACAGTAACTATACAGAAGTACCAAGAAGAGATCCTTGAACCTTATGAGGGATGTTGTTTGGGTGCAGTTAGCCCAGATTTTCTTTTCATGCATGACAATGCCACTGCCCATAGAGTTCAAGTTGTGGAGAATTATCTTGAGACTGAAAATATTCAATGGCTGCTGTGGCCAGCCCAAACATCAGACTTAAATTGGATCCAGTATGTGTGGGATGCCCTTTAGTGTCATACTACACATCAGCAACTGCTGCTTTGATCACTTGGTGAGCTCAATTCTGCCCAGGAGGAAGCCTGTTCAAGTCTATTTAGGACAGTTTAGACATTACAGGGAATGGGAATCACATGTCATACTGATGTTATGTAATCGTATTTTTGAGCATACTGTGTTTGTTGACTTCTGTAATGTGATCTTTTTTGGTAATTCTTATACACCATTATGTAATATCCCTTATATCTCTCTCTCTGACATTCCTTGCTGTCTTCTCATTTCATTGTTTTTCAATTGTACACTCATGCAAACTGCATGAGTTATGCCTCATTTTCTAAGTGTTTTGTTAATTTTGTTCATCCATCTATTCATTGGACATCAACAGATGGCATATAGTCACTCCCAGTAGCGTACTCAGGATTTAGTCTGGTGGGGGGACAATTTGAGAATACACACTATGCATCAGATACGACCTATGACTGAGCATCTGTAAGGATTGCTGAATTTTAATTAGGAAAAGATTTTTGGAAACTTTTCTAGTGTTTTTTTCCTTTTTTCTTGGAGGGGGCCAAGGGGCCTTGGGCCCCCTCTTTGTGCACCACTGATCACTCCATTCCCTGGTGATGTACCACAGCAGTCCTTGCCACGTGATCATGTTGTACGCTCTTCTGAAATTCAACTCTCTGAAGATCAGCCACTTCAGAGAGTGACTGATCACACACACACACCAATCCATCTCGTTGAGGGGCCACTCCTTCCTCTTTTTTCCAGGAACTTTGCTGTCTACTACCGTTTTGAGAAGTCCTCCTTCCATCCTTTCAATGCATCCAAAGTATTTCAGCTTTCTTCTGTCAGTATCTTTAAAAAGCCTTTCCTTTAGTGTTACACTGCACATCCACAGTGATCAGCATTCATTTTAGACAAATTATGGACTCTACAACCGTGTTATAAATAACTATTTTAATTTCCCAACGTTTTGACCTTCATATTAAGGTCATCATCTGGAGTATACACACATATATATACAGAGACAAGCTGAATTACATTTCACACAGTATGCTAAAGAGACAATGATTTGATCCAATCAAATTATTGACTCTTTAGCATACTGATCCAATCAAATCATTGACTCGTTAGCATACTGTGGGAAATGTAATTCAGCTTGTCTCTGTATATATATATATATATATGTGTGTGTATACTCCAGATGATGACCCTAATATGAAGGTCAAAACGTCGTGAAATTAAAATAGTTATTTATAGCATGGTTGTAGAGTCCATAATTTGTCTAAAATGAATCTTTAAGAAGCCTTAAAGTTTGCTGATCCTTTACAGCACCCATTCATTTGACCATCTTTTAATATATGATATCCTCAACAGAAGGCTGTTGATATTCTCAACAACCTTCAGTAACACCACATCTCAAAACCAGCTCTCCTTTTCCTATCAGAATTCTAGAGGTTCCAAGTCTCACATTCATAAGGTGCTGTTGGAAAAACAGTTGCATCCAGAATCCTAAATTTTGTTCCTGTGGAGTATATATATATATATATACAGAGTATACACATATATATCCATCCTTCCAGATTATAGACAGTTTTCTAACTGTTGTTTTAGCCATACCTGATCTTTTTCTGATGTCTTCAACAGCAATTCTTGATATTAATAATGGATTCCAGGTACTCGAACTTGCTTATTTCCTTAATTCTTTCTCTGTTAAGGAACACTTGTTTCTCAGGAGTTTCTCTGTCTATATTTCATTTGAGAACCATAATCTTTATCTTACTAGGTTTGAGATTTCTGATTTACCTCAGATCAATCTATCACCTATCCTGATTCTGATTAAGCTCATCCAATACTAAATGCAAGATATCTTCAGCATAAATACTAAACTGAGGAGAAAGTACTAACCTTGTGTAACTCCTGAAAACAGTTAATCCAACACCTGTTCTTACTGTGGCTACTTACTCATGAATGCTGAACACAGTTAAATGCTTAGGAGTAGTCTACAAAACACATTAACAAAGGGAGTTCTAAATTCTTTATACTTTTCAGTGATTTGTCTAAGGCAAAGGATCTGATATCTGGTATCCTTGCTTTCCTAAAATTTCCTTTTCCTGCTTCTTCCTCTGGCATCTCTGACTCAGCTTGGGCATCAATCCTATTTAGAATGAGTTTTAATAAAATTATTATGACATGCTTAGTAGTGCATGGAATATGGTTAAGAGTCATCTAGAGGGAGCAGTATTAATTTGTATACCTAAGGTAAGGAGGGTTAATTGGGTAAGAGTTAGTTGGATGAGTAATATCATTAAGCACGAGCTGCATAAGAAGAAAATGCTGTGGACGGCACATAAAGAGCAAGGTGACCAACAAACTCATGAACAGTACAAGGCTCACGCAAGAAAGGTGACCAGCATGGCAAGGAAGGTTAAATCAGATCATGAGAAGAATCTAGCCATGCAGACCAAAGGAAATCCCAAAGAGAGTTCTTTCATTATGTGGCATATAAGAGGAAGAATGACTATGGAAGATTAGCCTTAATGAGTGATAATAGTCATGAGGAGACAGAAGTTGATAAAATAGTTGAGTTGTTGAGTGACCACTTTGCAAGCATATATCTTCCTGGTGAGGTTACTGATTTAACCTACGTGACAGACACTAATGCGTCTGAACCTCCAATTCATCCACAGAGGTGGATGAATTGGAGGTTCTTAGAATATTGCAGAATCTCAGTGTAAATATAGCTGTGGGATTAGACTGGATATATCAGCTAGTTTTGCAATAATGCAAGGGAACTGGCAATGCCCTTGACTAAGCTGTTTAATTTAAGTCTCAGCTCTGATAGAGTTCCAAGGGAGTGGAAAGAGGGAAAAATTATTCCTTTGCATAAGGGAGGTTCTATGACTACAGTAGCAAATTATAGACTAATCAGTATCTCAGGCATGCGGTAAAAGTACTAGAAAATTGGTAAAAAAGAGAATTCAAGAATGGATAGATAAGAATATGATACTGTATGAGGATCAACATGGCTTTGTAAAGGGTCGGTCATGCCTTAATAATTTACTAACTATTTATAATAGAGTAACAACTGAATTGGAAAAAGGAAGTAGCTACACAATGATTTTGCTGGATTTTGCAAAGGCATTTTTCAGATTACCATATGGAACTCTGTTATGCAAATTAGAACAAATTGGGATGGTTATGACACTGGTTAAGTGGATAACAGGGTGGCTGCTGGGCTGATATCAAAAAGCAGCATATGGAGAGGTAGAATCGAGGCGAAAACAGGTGACTAGTAGTGTGCTGCATGGTTCAGTGCTAGGACCATTGCTGTTTTATTTGTAGATAAGTGATATAGGAAATAACCTGAAAGGAAATATTCAGTTGTTTGCTGATGTAGATTAATTAGTTATTCAGATTAATAAATTAAATTAATTAGATTAATAAATTAAGTAGATTAATAGTTAATCAAGGCAATGTGGAGAGCTTGCAGGATGATTTCAATTGGCTGTCAGTATGGGAAAAAGTTAATGGTTATCAGTTTAATGTCGAGAAATGTAAAGTTATGCATTTTGGGATAAATAGATTACAAGCCATGTATCTCATTGATGGCACTGCACTCCAAGAAATAGATGAAGCTAGAGATTTAGGATGGTAGTAGACAGAATTAATGTTTAGAGGATATATTGCTAAGGTAGTCCATAAGATTATTTGGCTATTGAAAAAAACATATTAACAAGTTGAGATAAGGAAGTTGTCATTCCTCTTTATAAGGCCTTTATACACCCACATCTGGATTACTGTACTCAGGTCTTGTCACCTGGGTTTCTTGGGGATGAGGAAGCGGTGGAAAGGATTCAGTGTTGAGTGGCCTGCGGAATGTTTCATATGAGGCTAAATTGAAGGTGTGTGGATTTCAGAAGTTGGTTGATAGGACTAAAAGAGGGGATATGATAGAAACATTTAAGTTGCTTAAATGGTTTTATAGGATAGATGCAGGGGAAGAAATGTTTCAGTACTTGGCTAGAGGAACCAGAACAAGGGGTCATCCCTGGAAGAATAGATGTGTGGTTAGTAGGGGTGTGAGGACTAAATTTTTTGCTTGGAGAGTGGTGAATGAGTAGAAGCCAGAGTCAGTTATGAGTGCTTTTTCTGTTAATGGGTTCAAGGATAGGTATGATAGATTGTGTGCATAGATTGGGTCTTCCTCGATGAGTCTTTGGACTCCATGGAGGTGCCCATATAATAATAATAATAATAAAATCTTGCTTGCATGAGAGATTAAACTAATAGTTCTACAGTATTTGCAATCTTTCATATTTCCCTTCTTGTGCAATGGTATGAAAACCCACTGCTTCCAGTCTCTAGGCCATAATTCTGTCTTCCATATCCTCACAACCAATCTATGAAATACTTTTATCCCTCCATCCACTGTGGCTGGAGATGGAATCTCCAGTGCAATGTGCAAAAATGCAATGTGCAGATGGAATCCCAGCAGAATTAATTAATTTTCCTTAATTAATTCTGCTGGGATTCCATCTGCACTTAGGGCTTTATTGTTGTTGAGCTGTTTAATTGCCCTTTCAACCTTATGCTTAAGTTGAGGGTTTCCAAATTGAAATTTTTCTTTTGAGAGGGCTTCTCCAAGTTTTCCTTACCTTCTCTGCTGTATAGTTCCTCACAGTACTCTTTCCATCTGTTTTAGATTTCCAGTTCTTCTGTTAGCACTGCTCCATTCATGTCTTTGATGACATTCAATTCGGGCTTAAACTTATGCATTAGGTTACAAACTAGATGAGACATCCTTTTATAATCGTGCTTCTTCATCTGGTACTCTGTCTCTTCACATTTATTAACATAAAATTTTTTCCTTGTCCTGACTGATGTTTTTTTTTTTTTATTTCTCTGTGTTAATTTTGTCAAACAGTGTGTAATAATCTCCATACTTGTTATAAATACAATATAATATTTTTTATAATATTTTTTGTTAATGCATTGCATTTGTTTATTACTGATTTGATTTTCTTTTTTTTTTTCATTTTCTAGTATGTTCCTTGCTGCAGACAGGGATTGCTGGAATATTTGGTCCTCAGTCTGATCTAACTAGCATGAATGTACAGTCAGTTTGTGATGCTTTAGAAATACCCCATATAGAAATGCGATGGGATATTCATTCACAGAGAGATGACTTATCACTTAATTTATACCCGCCTCCCTCAATCCTTTCTCACTCTTACGTTGAACTTGTGTCATTGTGGGAATGGAAGGATTTCTACCTGGTATATGAAGAACATGAAGGTAAATATTGAAACAGCAGTTCTTCATGCTTTATATCTGTTTTGAAAAAAAAAAAAAATTTAAATTTATCAGAATTTTGAGATTTTGTCCAAAATAATAAAAAAAGAGTCATGTTTTATATTTACCTTTAATTAATCTGTTCATATATTTACAGTTTCTATTTTGGTGTGTTTATATTGTGTATATCAGGCAAATAGAAAATTTATGCCCTGAATTTTAAAACTTTTTATTTTAAAGTACTCATAGACTTTTAATGATAATAATAGTAATTTAGATGGTAGATCAATTTAATCACTCAATGTGGGACTAGCATCATACTTATTAGAAGCCTAGTTGGCTTGAAAAAGTTCCATGTTTAGTCTCGAGAGCAGGGTTTCTGGATTATCTAACACTTACTATACTCATGGTACTGATATCAGATGAGTTTATAGCATTCTATGAGTGGAGTTTAAAAAAAAAGTTTGTCTGCTTGGTTGAGGGGATAGCATCATCACTTCTCTCCAGCCAACAAACTTTGGATAGTGGAAACTAGTTTAAGTCCTATCCTACTAAAATTAATAAATAAAATATTTAAAACAGGACAGATACCAAGTATGCTAAAGACTGCCATAATCACAACCATATACAAACATGGAAAAAGAAATTTAATCAGCAATTACAGACCCATAGCAACATTACCAATTATCAATCAAATTACAGAGTGGATCATACTGAAGAAACTCACAGCATACACAGAGACCTTTCATATTATCCCCAAAACACAATACGGTTTTCAGAAAAATAAGGGAACAACATCTCTCTCTTGGAAGACTTTAGAGACGTAATTAATACCGCCTTAGACAAAAACAAAATTGCTATGGTAGTCTTTATTGATCTAACTAAAGCATTCGATACACTCACACATCAAACCTTGTTAGATAAGCTGAGGCATGTTGGAATAGACAGGCCTCTTCACAAGTGGTTTACAAACTACCTTCAAAATAGAAAGCATATCACACGTATTGGGTCAAACCAAAGCAGAGAGCTACCAGTAACCTGTGGAGTACCACAGGGAGCTGTACTCTCCCCAATTCTATTCAACATTTACATGCACGATATTAATCAGCTACCACTCAAAGGTAAGATATTCCAATACGCAGACGATACAGCAATAATATCCATCCATAATAATGCAAGCATAGCTCAAACAAATATGCAATATGACATAAATCTGATCAGACTGGCTCACGAAAAACTCCATACACCTGAACTCAGAAAAGACAAAATTAATGATATTCAGAAATCCACTGACTCGACCAGTTGATAACAAATATATAACCATCCAACATTCACTTTCGAACATAAAAAATACACAGAACAGCAAAACCACTACAGCCGCTCAGGTTGAAACAATACAATACCTTGGAATTTACTTCGATGCAGATATGAACTGGAATAGCCACATAAACCATCTACACAACAAACTTCTAACAATAAGTGGCAAACTCTACAGATTAAAAGACATAGTTTCCATACACCTAAAAACACTAATATATAAAGCACTATGCCAAAATATACTAAGATACGCTATAACAACGTATGCTTTTGTGCACCCTACAAATTAAATAGATTAATGTCGCTACAGTACAAAATGATAAAACTGATCTTTTGCAAACAAGGAGAAATTAACGACCTTATATACATTGCAATGTCAGAACACAAAATACTGACAGCAATACATTTATGTCACTATGCAGCTTTGCTAAAACATTATTTTGATGCCAACTACAGGACAGTCAGAAATACATACCATATAACAAGACCTCAGACAACTAATTATATCACATATAAATACAATAATCACTACGGAAAGGCCACGCAAAACTTCTACATCCCAGACATGATAAACAAATTACCTTTTTGAATACAGAAACCTTACAAACTACAATAGCCTGAAAAGAGCTCTAAGGACATACTATGAACAAGAAACACGCACCCAAAATACCATATAAACTTAATGAAACACAATATATTCATTCAGGCTTCCAGTTCAGCGACGCATCAATACATTCCAAGTTATTGTGTGTGTGTGTGCGTGCGAATTTCTCACTCATAGATTTCACTTCCCAACACAGCAAAAAAAAAACAATAAATAATAACCAACTGGTGTCATCCTCAGATAAGCTTACATATAAGCTTCGAGGATGAAAGCAGAGAAATTAGTTCTCATCCAAGATATATCACATGTAAACCAGTGTATGTAATGTATGTATTATATGTTAACTAATGTAAGTATCATATGTAAACAGATATAAGTAATGTATCATATGTAATCAAATGTATGTAATAACTGTAACGAAAGTATGCAATATAGAGTGATTATATCCATTGATATTGTATATATAGAGTGTAAAATTGCAAAGAAACATCTGTAATAATCAACATGATGAATATTAAAAATATATATATATTATTCAGGCCTCCATGAAGTCAACAGACTCATCGTGGGAGGTCCTTCTTAGGAAACACAAAGTCTGTCATACCACTCCTTAAACTTATTGACCATTCTTGCTCTCACCATTCACCCAGGCAATGCATTTCACGGTTCAACCACCCTCCATGCTAAGAAACCACTCCTCAAATTTTTGCGAACAGCTTCCTTTCGTAACTTCCAGGGATGATCCCTTGTCATTGCTCCTTCACGCTGTTCCACCAAGCAAAAGAACTCCCCAGTGTCCACCCTATAACTGCCTTTCAGAAGTCTAGATCATATCACTCTTCTTCTATCCAGCAAACTCTGCAGTCCACATTCCCTCAGCTAATCATCATAATTGACATTGTACAGTCTTGAAACCATCTATGTTATCCACCTCTGTACTCTTTCCACAGTTAATTTATCCCCTTCAAATCCTGGGGACCAAATTTGAGAACAATAAACTAAGTGTGGTCTGACCAGGGTTTACACAATGGAATGATAACTCTTTTATATCTGTAGGGCAGCAACCCTCTGGGTTACCTTCACCATCTTCGCAATATGTCCCCTAAATTTCAGGTTTCCATCAATCATCAATCCCAGATCTCTTGTCTTCACTACTTCCTCTAGTATAGCTCCTCCAATAGAGTATGCAGCATCCCATCGATGTGTCCCAAACCTCAAGACCTTACATTTTGCTGCATTAAACCAAAACTCCCATTCATTTACCCATCTGTCTAGTTTATTCAAATCCTCTTGCAGGGCTGCCACATCTGCACTATTATTGATAACGCTTCCCAGCTTCGCATCATCATGCAAACAACTGAATATCCCCCTTGCAATCCATTGACAATGTCATTGATATAAAGGTTGAACAATACAGGTCTCACTACTGAGCCCCACTTGTAACCTTCTACTTCCTTGATATTGCCCCACCATACACAACTCTGTCATACCTATCAGACAGCCAATCCTGAATCCATTTGGCAAATCCAACATTTAAACGCATGTGTGCTGTAACTTAAATATCAGCTTATCATGTGGCACCCTGTCATACGCCTTTGCAAAATCCCAAAAAATGGCAGTATATGCTTATCCCTCATCAACTGCTCTTGTCACTTTATTATAAAAGGCAATCATATTACTAAAGCAAGAGCGCCCCTTAACAAATCCATGTTGATTCTCACAGATAACATTACCCTCATCTGCCCAATGTTGTATATAGTTCCCCACTCATTTCTCCAAGACCTTAACAACTAGTGATGACACACAAACTGGCCTATAAATAGACACTTCCAGTCTGCTACCGCCCTTATGCAACGGCACTATCTTACCTTCCTTCCAATCCTTGGGTACCTTTCCTGCTGTCAGACTTTTATCAAAGAGCCAGGTCAACGGAGTTGTCAGTTCTTTAGCACATTCTCTAAAAACCCGTGTCGAAATACCATCCAGTCCCACAACTTTACTGGTATCCAGATTACTCAGTATTTGGATTTGGAACACACTCTCCTCTTGCACATCTAAACCCTGAACCTGCTCTATCGCTCTAGTATTAAAACCTTCTTGTCCAGGATGAAATACTCCAATAAAGTGCCTATTGACTCAATCACTCGACTCATTTTACCGCCTGGAAAACATACCTTATGCATTTTATCCTCTAGCACACCTTTAATAATGGAGTCGCCATACAACACCACTCGCTCATCTTTCGTTAACTCTTTCATGCCATCATGATTTATTTTAACAGTTTTGACCTGAATTCTCTTAATTTCATTCCGCATCCATTTCATTTCTTGCCTCATCGAATCCAATTCAACTTCTGAATCTCGCGACACATCCTCTCTATCATTCAGTCTTTCTAACTTTCTAACTCTCGACCCCGCTCTTCTCACTTTCACTCTCGTTGGGATAAATTTCGACAAGGTTTTGATTATATATATATATATATATATATATATATATGATAAAATTTGGTGAGGACCGCTTTTCTCTTGTATTATTTTTGAGAGAATTTTTAATTCTTCAAATAAATATATTACATCTAGTAGTAGTGGTGGTGGTGGTGTGGTAGATGCTGTTGGTGTATTGTGTGGTGGAGGCAGAGAGCTGTAGAGTACATGACCTCCCTTGACAAGTCTTTGGACTCCCTGGAGGTGTCAGTAATAATAATCATAATATACATGAGATGTTTTGCCACTGCTCAAAGCAATTTCTAAGGTAATATCTTGTCGCCATAATACAGCACCACCCACAATATGGCTGAATGAGCGCCCTTATTAAGCGGCACTGTGAGACAGGCTGCCTCTGTCTACGGTACAGATAAGACATCATCAGTACAATTTTTGAGCAACAATATTAATTGAATTAAAAAGCAACGGTGTGCATGTTTAGATTGGAATCCTGCTACATATGCAGTAACGTGTTCATGTCTTAAAACTAATGGGCTGAAATTAAAACTAATTAAAATTAAAATAAAACATCTAAATTTATTTAATACAATTGAGGATAACAATTTCCAAAACTTTTGGTATAGTGAGACAGTCATTTTGATTAAAATTAGGTCTATGAAGTAAGGCTTCAGCACTTTCTTTATAAAAACGTTTATATTTATATATACGTGAGTGGGCTGAAAAGTTCTCGACCTCGACCATAGATAGTAACACTATTGGCACGATTTTTTTTTCTAAGTTGGTACATCTGTCATAAGCATCCATGTGAAATTGCAAGTAATTCTATCAAGTAGTTTGTTTTATACAGCTGCTTCTGAAGCAAAAGTGTTGTCTGTATCCCTTGAAATGGATAAAGTTGAGTATCGTGCAGTTATAAAATTCTTTGTAAAAGAAGGTTTAATGCCAAAAGAAATTCATTCAAAGTTCACAAACGTTTATGGTCACTCTTCTCCTTCGTCTTCAATAATTAAGAAATGGGCTGCCGAGTTTAAATGTGGCTATACCAGCGTTGAAGATGATCCATGTGAAGGATGTATATCCAAAAAGTGTAATAACCAGAAATCATTGATCAAGTGCACAATATCGTATTGGATGCCCACCGAATCAAAGTGCATGAAGTTGCTGAGACTATAGGCATTTCAAAAGAATGTGTAGGATATATTTTGCATGAAGAATTGCAAATGAAAAAGCTTGCGCAAGATGGCTGCTGCGCTTGCTCACAGCAGATCAAAAACGTACTCGCATGAAAGTCTCTGAACAGTGCTTGGAGCATTTTAACAAGAATAAAACTGATTTTGTGCATCGATTTATTACTATGGATGAGATTTGGATTCACCATTACACACCAGAATCCAAACAGCAGTCAAAACAGTGGACAGAAGCCAGTTGTTCAGCACCAAAGAAGACAAAGTTGGTTCCATCAGCAGGAAAGGTCAGCATCGGTGTTTTGGGATGCTAAAGGCATTTTGTTTATTAATTATCTCGAAAAAGGGTAAAACAATAACCAAAGAATATTATTTCGATCTTTTAACCAGACTAGATGAAAAAATTCGTGAGAAAAGACCCGGTTTGCAGAAATAAAAAATCATCTTTCATCAGGACAGTGCGCCTGCTCACAAAGGTGTTTTGGCAATGGGAAAATTAAGGGATCTGCACTATGAATTGTTGGAACATCCACCCTATTCCCCAGATTTGGCTTCCTCTGACTTCTGTCTGTTCCCAAAACTAAAAACTCTTCCTTGCTGGTAAGCATTTTTCTTTGAATCAAGAAGTGATTGCAGCTGTAGAGAGGTATTTTGCAGATCTTACTGAGAACCACTACAGGGATGGGATAATGATGCTGGAACATCACTGGAATCAATGTATTAGTCTTAAGAGAGATTATGTTGAAAAATAAAAATAATTTTGAAATTATAAATTCGTTTTTTCATTGTTAGGCTGAGAACTTTTCAGACCACCCTCGTAGATCTATGTAGCAGCTTAGTGGTATTCTATTGGATACTGTGGCTAGCGTTTTCAATTCCATGTTGTGCAAGGCCAGATTTATGAGGATTGATGAGACGGATGTGGTCTTGATGTTCATAGATACGTTTATTTATAAATCTTCCTGTTTGTTCATAGTAAGACAATTCACGAGCATAGTACTTCCTGTATGCCAGGTAGCATCATTGTTAAGAGTTTGTCTTTTGGAGAGGGTAGCAAGATGCTAATTTGGTTAATGAGTTTATAGGTAGCAACGTGTGGATATTTTTTCATAATTTTTGCCACACGTTTAGAGATGCGTTTAATATATGGTATTGGAGTCCTGTGGGCTTCTTCTTGTCTGGGTCGATTTATAGGAGAGTAGTTAATTATTTTTTTGAGTTATTATTGGATTATGTCCATTTAGTAAGAATGTTTCTTTGGCAATTTCCAGTTTCTGTTTTA
Source organism: Typopeltis vanoorti (assembly GCF_054136105.1). Lineage (NCBI taxonomy): Eukaryota > Metazoa > Arthropoda > Arachnida > Uropygi > Thelyphonidae > Typopeltis > Typopeltis vanoorti. Next base: position 84,212,635 of record NC_143560.1, on the reverse strand, counting down.
AAAATTCTTCTGAAGAACAAATCTTGTGTTATCTGATTACTAAAGATTTTATGATGCCATATTTTTGAGATGGATGGTGAGCTGCTGTATTGTGGATATTATGGCCTGAAAAAGTTGGTTTTGGCAGACTGAAGTGGAAATAGATCCATCTTTTTTATGTTGGATGTGTACATCAAGAAACGAAATACCGTTTGATGATTCTTTTTCTAGTGGGAATTTGATACGAGGATGTAGGTTGTTGATTTTTTGTAGAAATGCATAGAGTTCTGGTTCTGTGTGGCTCCAAACTGCAACAACGTGCCACAGCCACATTGTTGGTTTTGGGTCAAGAGCGAAAATTCTTTCTTCTAGGTGTTCAAGAAAAAAGTTGGCTAGATTAGGCAATAAAGGTGAGCCCATTGCTGTTCCTTCCTCTTGTTTATATATTTTATCTTTCCGTCTAACAAACTACCATATGTACTGCTGTGTGTTGGCGCAGTATGATCCATGATGTCTCCGTGCCATTAAAAAAATAATTAAAAAAATCAAATCTTATTTTTGCTTCTTTTTTTTCTTTTTCCCAATACCACTTTTATATCTGAAAGTGTGTCACGAGGGAACGTAGCGTTGGATTTGAGATGTGCTTAAAAAAAGCATTTTTAAATAGTGCATAGTGCGACTTTTTATCGTAAATTGTGCTCCATTTTATTTTAATATGGATACAATTGCCCTTCAGTGGTGTTTGTTGTTGGAATTTTTGTTTTTGTTTATGTTGCGTTTGCTGCTAGTTTGTTCTTACACCTGAAAATGGCTTCCGTAAAGAAGCGCACGTTGGCGACACGAAAAGCTTCGGCACTAAGAGCAATTTCTGTCCAGAATTTTCCCAGTGGGTGCATTGTGAAAATGGCTTCATTAATGCCCCGAAAAATGTGAACGATTTGTGGATTGTTAGGATAAACGAAAAGAAGGAAAGCATTAATATATGTGAAAAGTATGTTGATAGATTAGAAATCGGAACAAGAGTGGACTGTAGAAGAGCTTAGGAAAGAGTTAGTGAAAATGAAAAGTAAAATAAAACATCTGGAAGCTGATATTTAACATCTAAAGAGGAGACTAGCTAATGAGAAGGTATAAGTTACTACTACGAAGAAAGAGTCAAAAGATAATCATATTTCATTGCATGGCAACTCCATCATTAGAGGTGAGATGACTAATAAAGTGCTCAAAACATGCCCTCCTGGTGGAACAATTAAACAGATAACTGATGCATTGCAGAGAAGGAAAGAGTCGGCATAAAAATTAGTAGTAGTTGTGGGCCCAAGTGACTTGTTGATGAAAGAAAGAATGTTAATAGAGACTTGAGGAAGTTGTTGCAGCAGGTAAAGGATAATAGTGTTGTTGGAAAAGCTGTTAGCCTTTTGCCCAGATATGACAATAGTGAATTGAGGAGAGCAGAAATAATGAATAGTAAGATAGTTGAGTTGTGTGAGGCAAAGGGGGTTCAGTTTGTAAATCTATGCAGTGAATTTGAAGGAAAGTTGGAATGGTTAGAAATTAATGGATGGTATTTGAATGGGTTTGATGTTGGGCATTTAGAAAAGTTATTATTTTCTGAGAAGGCACAGAGTCAAGAAGTTAATGTAGCAAATGATCTGCAGTGTAGCATAGTCTACTATTGAAGCAGGATAGTACAGCTAAATGAATTGTATGACAGGAGGAAGATGGATATGCAGTTGAGGCAGCATAAGGTGATGGAATGCATAAAGGTGAGGAACAAGTTATAAATGGAGTTGGAGTTAGGATCAGGGAAATGGGAGTGGTCAGACTACAGAGACAGATGTCATATAGCAGCTAGAATAGAGAATGTTGGTGCTGGTAGAATGATCTTAAAGACACAGGTATTATTATGTGTGTACACAAATGTAAGAAGTATTCAAAATAAGAGCTGAGTTTATTGCTTTGATTGAGTCAGTATGCATAAAGATAATTGGAATAAGTAAATCTTGGTTGTCTGAGGAGAATGCAGTGTCGGGAATAGAAATGGAAGGATATATAATTTTTTTGGAAGAATAGAAATTTGAAAAGAGGATGGGAGTGCTATTAATGATTGCAGAGGAATTGTGTGGAAGTTGATAATGCATGCACAGATTTTGAATCAGAGTTGAAATTAATATGCTAGTATTGCTGTTATATGCCAGAGAATATAGAGAATACTGATTATGATATGTTTAGACAAATTGGTTGGGTATGTAAAAAGAAGGTGATAAATATCTTAAGCAGCATGTTACTGAAGCCACTAGAGGCTTTAATGTTTTGGATTTCATGATAACTTCACAAGATGTATTTGTTAATGAGGTGTTAACACTGCTGCTGCTACTGGTTGGTGAAAGTGATCGTGAGGTACTTGTTTGGGAAGTGGTGAAACAAGAGAAAGTTACTGCCAAAAATGGATATATGTGGAAGTATAAAGCAAGTGATTATAGGGCGCTCTGAAGTCTGCATCAGTATGTTGGGTAGATGAGCTGAGCAGGAAACATGTTAGCAGTGCATGGAAATTCACTAGGCAGTATCCTACACAAGCAAGGTATAACTGCATATCAAGGGTTAAGCAAGTAAATAGAGTAGGAGGAATGAACAGTTAAATCAAGCTGAGTTGGAAAAGAAAATTCTATGGAGAAGGTAGAAGACTTCGTAGTGATCAGATCCATGAAGAGTACAAAGTGCAGGCTAGGAAGGTGACGAGCATGGGAAGGAAAGAAAAGAAAAGTCACAGTATGAGAAGAGATTGGCTGGTCAAGCCAAGCTTTATTCAAGGGAATTTATCCTCTATATGGAAAGCAAGAGAAAGAATAATTATGACAGGTTGACACTGGTAGATTGTCCTGGCAACAGAATAACAGTTGCGAAGGATATAGTAGAATTATTGAACAAGCATTTTATTAGTGTATATCATACTAGTGTAAATGATGCTGTGCAATACATAGATGGAAGGCAGATATTAGGAGAATTGGAAGGGAAAGAATCAGAAGTGTATCTGGTGTTGATTGGGTTAAATGTTAATAAGGCTTTGGGAATGGATGACATATCACCACATATTGTTAAGGAATGTGCACCACAGTTGGCTATGCACTTGACCTGGTTGTTTAATTCTTGCTAGTTGGTTAGATTTCTAGGAGAGAAAAGAATGCAAAATAGTACCACTCCATAAGAATCTTTCTAGGAAAGAAGTTTCAAATTATAGACCAGTCTCTGTATAACTGCTGTTGTAGTTAAGGTATTGGAAAGATTGTTTAGGAATAGGATACAGGATTGGGTTGATGGACATATGATGATGGTAAGCATGGATTTGTAAAATATAGGACTTGTTTTTAGTAATTTTCTTGCATTTTATGATATACAGTAACAAGTTTGTTAGGTAAGGGAGAATCATATGCAGTTATATCTTGGACTTTGCAAAAGTGTTTGTTAGACTACCACATGATAAGTTGGTGTAAAGGAGTGTAACTAGTGGCTTGCTCCAGGGTCCTCTGCTGTTTGACTTGTTTGTAAATGATATATCACGTGGACTGACTGGAGATCTTCAGTTGTTTTGCTGATGAAACAAACTGGGGGGGGGGGAATTCCTTTAAGGAAGATTTGAGTAGACTTGATCAAAGGAGTGGAGTTGTAGTTTTAATATAAATAAGTGCAAGGTGTTCATTTTGGAGTGCAGAAATATAAGGCTCTACTATAGTACTATAGTATATGATGGTGCTGTACTGCAGGAAGTGGATAAGATTTGAGATTTTGGAGTGATGGTTGATGGTAGACTGAAGTTTAGAAAGCATGTTGCAAAGACTCTACATTGTAGTGTTGCTCTGATAAGAAGTGCTCTAATCTGTGGGTATAAGGATGTGGTTGTCCCAATATATAAAGCACTGGTCACACCACACTTGAACTATTGTGCTCTGATTGGTCACCTGATTTTCACTGTGATGTGGAAACATTGGAGGGGGTCCAGAGACAAGTGACTAATTCTATATTATTATTATTATTACGGGCGACTCCAGGGAGTCCTTAGACTCATCGAGGGAGGCCCTAAACATCATGTCCACACAACTATACGACATTCTCATAGTATCTATCATACCTTGCCTTGAACTCACTCACCATCATAGCACCCACAACAGACTCTGGCAGCTTATTCCACTCATTTACCACTCTAAAAGTAAAGAACCCAGCTCTAACATCCCTGCTAACCACACTCTTGCCCAGCTTCCTTAGGTGTCCCCTCGTTCTCCCACCACCAGTCCTGATCTCAAAAATATCCTCTGAATTAATCCTATAGAAACCCTTTAGCAATTTGAATGTCTCAATCATATCTCCCCTTTTCCGCCTATCAACTAATTTCTCCAACCAACAAATCTTCAACCTGTTCTCATATGGCTCATTCCATTGACCCGCTATCATCTTAGTCACTTGCGTCTGGATCCTCTCCACCTCCTCCCCATCAAGAAGGAACCTAGGTGACCAAATCTGCGCACAGTAGTCGAGATGAGGTCTTATCAAGGCTCAGAACAGAAGTACAATAACTTGCTTGTCTCTGCTCGTCAAGTTATTTTTCAACAACCAAGTGAGTTGATGAGCTGATTTAGCTACTTTTGCAATGTGCCCCCTAAACTTCATCTCCCTATCCACCAACACTCCCAAGTCCATGGCCTCATCAAGCTCCTGGAGTACAGTTCCACCAATGTGGTATACTGCTGCTAATCTTTTCATCCCAAAATGCATAACCTTACATTTTGTCACATTAAATTGATGTCCATTCTCCTTAGCCCAGAACTCCAATCTATCCAAGTCGTCCTGCAAGATTTTAATATCTTCTGCATTCACTATCACCCTACCCAACTTTGCATCATCGGTGAACAAATGAACTGTTCCTCTTAGATCCTTCCCTATATCGTTAATGAATAAATTAAACAGCAGTGGTCCAAGAACAGAACCCTGCGGCACACCACTAGTCACAGGCCATCTTTTGGACTCTACTCCTGAATAAACTACTCTTTGATATCTCTCCATCAACCACCCACCTATCCATCTCACCAACCCTATATCCATTCCCATGTGTTGTAGTTTATGGATTAGAATTCCATGTGGTATCCTGTCAAAGTAGTTAGCCAGGTCCAGCAGTATCACTGTAAACCCATTACCCTTATCCAATTCAGCTGTCACTGTGTTATACAACTTGAGTAAGTTACTGAGGCATGATCTACCCTTCACAAAACCATGCTGTCCCCTGTACAGTATCTCATTTTCATCAATCCATTCCTGTATTTTTTCCCCGACTACTTTCTCCAAGACCTTGACAACGACTCCTGATATGCTGATCGGTCGGTAATTTGCAACCATTGTCTTGGATCCTCCTTTATGCAGTGGAACTATTTTCCCCTCTTTCCCTACCTTCGTGACTAAACCAGATCCAAGACTCAGATTAAACAACATAGTCAAGGGCACTGATAATTCTTTAGCCACTTCACGCAAGACCCATGCCGGTATACCATCCAATCCCACAGATGTATTCACATTAAGGTTCTGTAATAGACTATTCACCTCCACTTCATTCATCACAATTCCTGTATAAACTAATGGTTCCTTCATTTTTTCAATGTCACCACCTGGATGATATACTTTTGCAAAGTGCTTGCTCAGTAACTCCACTATATCGGCTGATTCAGTGACCTCCTTACCATCGTCATTCCTTAAAATGTTTTTGCCACGTACAGTTTTTTTTTTTTTTTTTACTTGCAGCATATTGAAAGAACTGTTTGGGATTCTCTTTAGCTTGCATAGCTAGTTTCCTTTCATAATCCGTTTTTGCTTTTTTTACCACACTTGTTACCCTTCTGGCCTGCACTTTATACCGTTCATGTGCCTGCAGGTCACCTCTTTATTTAAATTCCCTCCACAATTGTTTCTTTTTTTGCAGCTCAAGCTTAATGGTGTTATTCATCCATTTAATCCCTACTTGTTTTACCATTTGGACCCTAGGTATACAATTAGCCATAACCTCCTGTAAATGCTCCTTGACCACTTCCCATGCTCTATCAACATCCAGCCCTTGCAGTTGTACATGCCATAGCATTGATCCAAGCAATCTCCTAAGCTTGTCATACTTGCCAGCACGGTAATTCCACATATACCCTGTCTTAATCGAAAATTCCACACCTTTAGCCACCTCTCAGGTGGCTAAAGGTGTGATCACTCTCACCTTATGATCACTCTCACCAATAGGTGGCAATGTGGTCATATTCATTACAGTCAAATTCTCAGATGCTATTACCAGGTCAAGCACTCTCACACCCCTATTATTTTCAATTACATGCTGTCTCAGATAGTTATCACTTAATAATTGAATAAAATCCAGTTCCTTCCTCACGTGTGTCCTTTCCTCCTTCCAATCAATGTTACCATAGTTGAAATCCCCCATAATAATTACCCTCCTTCCACTCATTTTATCAATTTGTTTATGCATATCATCTCCACCATCTATTCCATCACGTGGTCTATAGCAGCACCAACTGTACATTTTGTTCCATTAGTCTCAATCTCATACCAGATAACCTCAAATGAGCTCTTTTCACTATCCTGCGATACAACTACTATTCTCCTTGGCTGCAGTTCATCAGCTATCTTCAATAACACCCCCCCCCCATTTTATTCTCTCTGTCCCTCCTAAACACACTATAACCTACACATTCTATCCAACTAACTACATCATCTTCTGTCAGCCATGTTTCACTAATGCCAATAACCTGTTGCCAGGAAGAGCCAATCAAGCCAAAAATTCTTCCTTTTTGTTCCTAATACACCTGGCATTAGTATACATGAAATGTAGAGGTCCCTTTGTCCCACCCTATCTTGATGGGTTATTCTAATTATCCCATTTCGATTTTTTGTCCTTAGTACTGGCTCGGGTACATTATTATACATTCTTACACTCAACTGTCTCACTGATGTCCGCATATCCATTTCCCCCTCTCCTTGTTAGTTCTAATTTCCCTGGTTCTGCACATCCATTTTCACTTCATTCAGCAACACTTTTTTCAGTCTCCACACACCAGATCCATTCAAATGCAGGCCATCCATCTGGTATAAATCCTTTTGCCCATCAAACTCATTCCACACGTCCACGAATTCCACACCACACTGTCTGCATAACCTGTGCATAATATCATTTGCGATTATGGCCCTCCTCCTAAACTCCTCTCTGTAATACCGCAGCAACAGACTCACCATTCTAACTCTGTCACTCTTTTCTTTCGCTACCTATAACAATACTTGCAAGTCCTCTCTCATAAAAAATTTATCTCCTTTCAATTCATTCGTACCCACCACAACTATCAATTCTTTCACCCTCTGTTTTTGTGCTCTCTAATACTCTCACTTACATCCTTAAATTTCGCACCCGGTAAGTACGATTTAGTTAAACTTCCATCTATCACTCCTCTTAATAACGAGTCACCATACAACACTCTTTCCTTCATTTCCGAAACTCTCCCACTCTTACGCTTATTTTTCCTTTCAAACACTTGTTTATTTACATTAACCGAATCACTCTGGAAAGAGTTTTGCAGGTGCTTTAATTGCCGCTGCACATTTTGTATCACTGCACGCAACTTAGCGATCTCACTCCCAACAAATAATTCCTCATTTTTTTCATCATTTAAACCATTTTCTCTCTCTGTATAGTTGCTTTCACTTTTTCTTTGATCACTGCTCTCATTGCCATCTTGTACAACATCGTAATTCCCTATCAAGCCACTATTTTCACTCACATTCTGGCTTTCTTCAACCATAACTATCTCACAACCTGACACATACCTCAACTCCTCACTTTGCTTGCACTTTCTGCACATTCTCCCACCACTATCACTTTCAATCCAAACTCCATCCTCATTTGGGAATGCATACATCCCACACACATCACATTGGATAAACTCCTTCACATTACAGTTTTTGAACAAAGGCATCGTCTTTTTGGATGCCATTATCTTACGTTGCATTGGCACCATGTGCTATTCTCTGAAACGTATCGTTAAAATACTAAATTAAATAAAACGGAATTCACACCAAAATCACACAGACACAACAAGCTACCAAAATTAGACAATATTACGTTATGATTTAAACCTATATTCTAATTTTCACTCAAAATTATACTTATCTTTCGGGAGCTCTGAAAACACTACACATCGTGTAGCCCCCTCTCAATAAACCCAGGTTTCGGGGTGAAAAAACCCTCTACGTCCATATGAGACTGGCTAACTCACCTTCAGCTGAAAGATAAAGGTTCCTCACGTCATGCACAGGAATTGAACCCAGGTCCTTCCAACCAAAGGGCTTTGTCTATACCAACTAAGCTACAGCGGCTCAAAAAAAAGTGAGCAAACAAAGTTTGCACCTGAAAGTATCTTCAGGACTGGGGTAAGGTGGTACAACACTGGGAAACTCGTTGCAAAGGTGGAGCAAGATAACATCACTCCTATCTCAGTATCTCCCATAATGCAAAATACATCTCCTTGTGGATATCTATTATGTTATGCATTAAGGGAAGGGCCACTACCCAGATTAGTTTCGACCTTTCTTGAGTTCTCTTTAGTGGGAGCCAGGCCCAAGTGAGCTATTAAAGCTTTGATCATGGCAGGAGAGTAACAGCAATAGTCGAACCTCAGTTAGAACTTCATTGGCTACAGCATTGCCATCCATTACCCTCCAAGGGTATTAATCACTGCATCTCACGGTCGATTCCTCAATATCAGGATTTTGGAATGCTGGCTTTGCTCTCCTTGCAAAATTTTGGCAGATAAGAGGAAAAGAAGAGATATGCGATGTTTAAGTTAGTGAGAGGATTTTATCCAGTTAATCCAGAGGTGATTATAAAAAGAGCAGAAGGCGAGAGGGGAAGAACCAGAGACCATCCCTGGAAGTTATGAGAGTTTTTTTTTTACATGGAGAATTGTCTGTGAATAGAATATATGTTGTTCTGTGCAAGGAGTGTAAAGTGTTAAGGATTTTAAGATTCAGTATGATAAATATGTTGTCAGTTGAAGAAAACTGATGACTCCATGGAAGGTATAATAATAATAAAACAATATCTTCTCTCATACAATATTTTTCACCTTTCAAGTCATTAGTTTAGCCAAACCAATTAAATCTTTCACCTTAGCCTCTTCCCTGTAGTTAAAAAAGTTAATATCATGGGTTCTAATCTGGTTTATGTCTTGTTTTTCCTTTATGTGTGTGTGGTGGTGTTGCTCTTGGAATTAATATTTACTGCATCTTCATGGAGTCCGGAGACTCATCACGGGAGACCCAAATCACACATCAATGCTATCTTACCTCTCTTTGAATCCATTCACCATCAGGGAACTCGCAACCAATTCTCGCAATCAATCCATTCCACAGATTCACCACTCTCCAAGCAAGAAATCTGGTCCACACACCACTACTAACCACACTCCTACACAACTTCCATGGATGCCCCCCCCCAGTTTTCTGACTATTGATCATATATTAAAAATTTTCACTTGCATGAATTTTATAAAACCCCTTTAATATCTTAAAAGTTTCTATCATGTTCTCTCTTTTTCACCTATGAACTAAACTTTGTAACTCACAAATCTTCAACCTATCCTTGTTGGGAGTATTTCACAGATCTGCCACTCATCTCTGAATCTTTTCGACCACCTCCTGGTCCACAAGAAACCCAAGGGACCACATCTGTTTGCAGTAGTCAAGATGTGGCTGAATCATAGCCTTATAAAAATGGATAATAACTTCCTTATCCTTACTTGTTAGTATGTTTTTCAACATCCAAGTAATTTATTGGCCTATTTTACCAACCTTTGCAATATGCTCTCTGAACTTTTTGTCACTATTATCAAGTCCCTAGCCTCATCAATTTCTTGCAAACGAATATCATCAATAAGATACACCATATTCAACCTTTTCACCAAAAGTGCATAACCTTACATTTTGCTACATTCAATTGAGAGTCATTATCTTTTCCCCACAATGCTAATTTATTTATATCCTGCAGGATATCTACATCACCTTTATCAACTATTACTCTCCCCAGTTTTGTATCATCAGCAAACAATTGAATATCCCCTCTTAAATCTTTCCCTATGTCATCGATATACAAATAAAGAGTCGTGGCCCTAGAACCGAACCCTGAGGTACTCCACTAGTCATCATCATTCTCCTAGACTCCCCTCCACCATATACCACTCTCTGATGTCTGTTCATCAGCCATCCCCCCATCCATACTACTAGCCTCATATCCGTTCCCATCCTCTCCAGTTTTTGTAATAATTTTCTGTGTAGTATTCTGCAGATTCCTTGCCAGAGTCGAGCACTATCATGGTGTAGCCATTACCTTTATCCAATTTTACTGTCACTATTATAAAATGCAAATAATTCTTGTAGATAAGCTTATACGATGTGTAAATGAAATGTGAATAAGTTACTAAGACAGGACCTATCTTTACAAAGCCATGCTGCCCACTATAGAGTATCGCATCCATCTTCACCCATTGTTGTATTTTACCTTTCACCAACTTTTCCAATACTTTAACAACTACTCTTGATATATTAGTTGGTCTGTAGTTTACCACATCTGCCTTGGAGCCACCTTTATAATATCTTATCCTCTTTCCACTCCCTTGAAACCCTGCCAGAGCCTGAGACTTAGATTGAACAACCTCGTCAGTGGCAATACCAATTCTCTTGCACATTCATGCAGTGCATGGGCTGATATGCCTTACCAATATGTGGGGAGGATTCAGGTCTTTCCATGAAGGATGCTCATATATCACTAAGAAATTCTGTCTCATGGAGAAAAATCATCATTAATTGCCATTTTGTTCTTCTATTCAACTTGTCAGCCATTTCCATCAGTATAGTCTTTGCCAGTATAGATTTAGTCATTTTCAGGGTTATTTATAGGTCTTCATAGCTACCATAACTTGCAGCCCACAAAGTCCCCACCATCTTCCACTTATAATTCCTAATATATATATATTAGGAAATATGGGTGGAGACAGCAAATTGCTGAATGTTGTATTTTATTACTGATGTATTTATTTTCCTTTTGTAAGGTGTTATTCGTCTACAAGATTTCTTAAAAGAATCTCATAAAAGAGGCTGGAAAATAAAGCTGTATCAGTTTACTAATGGCAGACCATATCGTGAATTATTTTGGCATATTAAAAAAACTCATGAGAATACTATTCTTAAAGAAGCAACACGAAATCCAGATAAAGGCATAAGGATAGTACTTGATGTAAAACAGGAAAACTTGTATACGGTACTAAAACAAGTAAGTACCATTTAAATTAAGACAGTATTATTGGTATTTGAAAATGATACTCTTCCATATTAACTGGAAATTTAAGTTTTTTTTTTGTTTTGTTTTTCATATTCTTTCAGTGTATACTTACAAGTATCTTAAGTTCATCATCATTAAACGCTTGATATGTACCCTTGAGAGGAAGGGAGTACAGGATATTACAGTAGTACTGCATGAGAAAGGGATATCATTACTAACTGCCTATTAATGATTTTTATTATTATTATTATTATTATTATTTGACACCTTCAGGGAGTCCAAGACTCATCGAGGGAGGGCACCTACTTTACAGCCCTCTGTTTCCACTACTCAACCTCATCCACCAGCCACACCATCTACACCAACTCCATCCACCATCATCACCACCACTAGTATTTTCAAAAACAATCACAAACATCCATTCACATGACAGGATTCATACCTGCAGCCTTTTAGCTGGAGAGCGGATATGCTAACCACTCAGCCAACCAGGCCAGCATTTTCCTCCAAATAAATGTATTATCTTTCAAGACTCCAATATTATCTTATTTTATAATTTGGTATTTCATCTGACTGTATCAATGCACTGTTATTTAATCAGTGTTGTCATGTCAGCTGTTCCAGTTATGTTAAAAATCCTGTCAGCTGTGCTATTTATGTTATATCTCTGTAAAGAGACTGTTTTATACTGAGTATTAGGTAAATATACAAGAGCTCAATCTGGTTGGTCCAATGACTTTTGTTATTTTTAGAATGCAGGAAACAATTAACTTGAGACCAAATTAAAAAATATACTTGCAATAAAACTAAAAACTATGTACATTGTAAATAAAATTAAATTAATAACTCTGAAACTATTTGGATTCAAGGCCTTTCAAATTAAAACTATACTTTAGAGATCTCCTGTATTTTTAAAGGATAAATTCATTCTCTCACTGAGTCACTCTATTAGTGATTTGCTTTATATTACTTAATCAGTCTACTAGACCAAGCAGTTTGTTTTTTACGACAAATTCCTACAAAACAATAAATGTTCCGAGTCAGTTCTTTATTAGGCCTTTTTTTCAAAAATAAAACTTCTTATTAACTTCTATGGGATTATGCAGTATTTCCTTATTTTAGCATATATTGTTCTATTCATCCTTGCTATTTCACTAAAGTATAAATATTCTTACCTCAGGCAGCTTTATTTCAAGATTCACAAATCACAAATTTATTACTAGAGAAAAAACTGTTTCTGTTATTACTTTATATTCATTATATCAAAGTAGAGCACTTCATTAAAGCCACTTTACAGTTTCAGGTTTCACTAATTCCATCACTTGTTCTGATAAAATAATTATCACCCATGTCTTTGAGGCTGAAGATGAAACTTTTCATTTAGCGTTTCCTTGAATGTTGAAAGGGAACATTTATTTAATATCTCCTTTTATTTTCTATTCACTTGTTGACAGTCTCACTTTTCTATAAATTTCAGACAATTCATAAACTGGTCTGAAAACATCCATTCTAAGGATTCACCTTGCTACAATTCTTTTTTCAAAACTTCTATTAATATATTCCAACTCCCAAATTTTCTTAAAAACTTCCTAAAACAAAATTCTGTGGTCTGAATTCTCAGATTTCCTTTTCTTTCTCTTCTTTTTTGTTTTTTCTGTTACCCAGGTACTGAATTTTGTTTCAGTCAGATGTCAATCACCCATCAAACTCCTTAATAAACATGCACTCTTTTTCACTTAAGTGGCAAGCAAGAGGCTAGTAATGGCTAACATGCAGTTGTCATTAGCAAAAAGAGAATGTTCTTTATGATGAATGACAGATATCATAACACTTAACAAATGTGAATTACAATACAGAACATTGAAAATTATTACAACTATGACATATTGGTAAGTACATTCATCTCAAATATTTTACATTTCCTTTTAACATTAATATCAATGTTGGGCACATCCCGAGTAGCAGTTATACGAGGATGGTCTGAAATGTTCTCGGCCTAAGAATCAAAAAACGAATTTATTATTTCAAAATTATTATTATTTTTCAACATAATCTCCCTTAAGACTAATACATTTATTCCAGCGATGGTCCAGCACCATTATCCCGTCCCTGTAGTGGTTCTCAGTAAGATCTGATAAATACCCCTCTACAGCTGCAATTAGCTCTTGATTCGAAGAAAAACACTGACCAGCGAAGAAGAGTTTTAGTTTTGGGAAGAGATAAAAGTCAGAGGGAGCCAAATCTGGGGAATAGGGGTGGATGTTCCAACAGTTCATAGTGCAGATCCCTTAATTTTCCCATTGCCAAAACACCTTTGTGGGCAGGTGCATTGTCCTAATGAAAGATGATTTTTTCTTCTGAAAATTGGGTCTTTTCTCACGAATTTTTTCATCTAGTCTGGTGTTAAAAGATCGGGTTATTATTATTATTATTATTATTATTATTTGACACCTCCAGGTAGTCCATAGACTCATCAAGGGAGGACACCTGCTGTACAACTCTGTCTCCACCACCTCAATTCACCAACTGACTGCAGCTACACCAACACCATCTACCACCGACCACCACCACCACCACTGGTATTTCCACAATCACAAACATCCATGTCCACGGCAGGATTCGAACCTGCAGCCTTTTGGCTGGAGAGCAGATATGCTAACCACTCAGTCAGCCAGGCTCTTTTCTCATGAATTTTTCCATCTAGTCTGGTTAAATAAATATAATATATAGTAATAATATTCCCCGGTTATTGTTTTACCCTTTTCAAGTTAATTGATAAACAAAATGCCTTCAGCATCCCAAAACACCAATGCAATGACATGACCTTTCCTGCTGATAGAACCGACTTTGCCTTCTTTGGTGATGAACAACCGGCTTCTGTCCACTGTTTTGATTGCTGTTTGGATTCTGGTGTGTAATGGTGAATCCAACTCTCATCCATAATAATAAATCGATGCAAAAAATTATTTTTTTTCTGTTAAAATGCTCCAAGCACTGTTCAGAGATTTTCTTGCGAGTGTGTTTTTGATCTGCTGTGAGCAAGTGCGGCACCCATCTTGCGCAAAGCTTTTTCATTTGCAATTCTTCATGCAAAATACATCCTCACATTCTTTTGAAATGCCTATACCCTCAACAATTTCTCGCACTTTGATTTGCCGGTCATCCAATACCATATCATTGCCTTGGTGAATTATTTCTGGTGTTGTTACACTTTTTGGGCGTCCTTTATGTGGATCATCTTCAAGGCTGGTATGGTCATGTTTAAACTAGGCATCCCATTTCTTAATTGTTGAAAATGAAGGAGAAGATTTCCCATAAACTTTTCTGAACTTCGAATGAATTTCTTTTGGCGTTAAACCTTCTTTTACAAAGAATTTTATAACTGCACAATTCTCAATTTTATCCATTTCAAGGGATACAGACAACACTTTTGCTTCAGACAGCTGTATAAAACAAACTACTTGATAGAATAACTTGCAATTTCAGCAACTTGCAGATGTATCAACTTAGAAAAAAAAATTGTGCTGATAGTGTTGCCATCTATGGTCGAGGCTGGAACTTTCTAGACCACCCTCATACGTGTTATGAAAGCAAAACTAATAAAATACTAATCTAAAGAAACAATTGTAAAACGATTCATAATTATAATGATTATTTTTACAACACCTAGACAATGGTCTTCCTTTGGGTCTTTTTCTGGTAGTTCTGGCAAAAAAAACACTTGTTTTGCTTGCTAACATTTCCTTTTCCATTCTGTTTATTTGCCCTATCAGCTCAGATTAGCTTTGCTGACACATTCTTAAATGCTCACAACATCAAATTCTTTCCTAATATCCTCATTTTTAATATGATCTTGCCACTGATGTCATCTGAGCCTCTGTAGCTTAGATGGTATAGACAAAGCCCTTTGGTCGGAAGGACCTGGGTTCGATTCCTGTGCATAATGTGAGGAACCTTTATATTTCAACTGAAGGTGAGTTGCCAGTTCATGTGGATGTAGAGGTTTTTTTTTTTACCACGAAACTTGGGTTTTTTGTCACTCAGAACAGGCAAACCAGTCCATGAACACACATGGATCTACAGTCAAAAATATCATCAACATCATCATCAAATTATTGACATTTACCCTCAAGGGGTGTACAGGATATGATAGGACTACATGAAAAATTTACATCATTACTAACTTCCTATCTACAATTTTCCTAAAAATAAATCTGTTACCTGTCAAGGCGTCAACATTGTCATATCTTCTATTTCTATCTTCTAAGGCACTTTTTAGTATATCAATCCACCTGTATCCATCAAGATTTAATGAAACAGATATTGGAAATGAAAAATGAAACGAAGAATATGTTGAGTGATGTTGGCGTCTAGTGGAAATTAATGAAAGTATGCAAGAAAACAGAATGAAAGAACAAAGAGTAAAAGAAGTGACGAGTGATTCCAGGATAGCAGTATATGGAGACTCCATAATAAGAGGGCTAGTTATTGACAGAGTCCATAAGGTCTGTTATCTGGGTGGGAGAATGAGTATGATAATTAATGTGTTGGACATGAGAAAGAAACGAGCGAGAGAGTTAGTTGTGATTGCAGGGACAAATGATTTAACTGGACATAAGAAGGATGTGAGGACAAATATCAGGAGACTATTGAGAAAAGTGAAAGATAACAGTGCAGTAGGAAAGGTTTTCAGTGTGTTACCCAGGTATGATGATGATGATGATGAGTTGCAACACAGAGCCAAAATCATGAATGGTATGCTAGCGGAGCTGTGTGAGGAGAAGGGAGGGGAGTTTGTGGATGTATGGCATGTGTTTCAGAGAAGAATGAAATTATACAGGCATAATCAATTGCATTTAAATGGCTTTGGAGTGTGTGTGTGTGCTGGAGAAAGTGTTGCTGGATGAAAGTATAGTGTGTGATGAGTGCAATAGATCAGAATGAAGAGATGAAGAGAAAAATCAGGAGAGTGGTACTGAAGAGACAGAAGTGCTTCGCAGTGGAAACAGTAGTAGTGTGATAGAGGAAGAGGGAACAGGAATACAAGAGGAACAGGGAAACGGGGGGGAGGGTAGCTTGTGTGGACAGGAAAGCATGGAATACAGAGAGTGAATGTTGAAAGTGGCAGTGAACGTGTGTATGAAGTTGGAGTATATTGCAATGTGGGTGGACAAGTGGAGACTGGGCAGGTATATGTGGTAAGCGGTGATAAAGGTGATTTGGCAGGTGTAGTGGAGAAATCATAACCAACATGTGGCTTGGATAGGACTGGCTATAGACTTAAAAATGAAATGTTGTGTTTGTTTACAAATGCCAGAAGTATCAAAAAGAAAGAGGATGAAATGGTTTCAGTGATTGAGTTTACTCACCCCCCAAATCATTGGAATAAGTGAAACATGGTTGAATGAAGATGATATTGTAACGGGAATAGAAATGGAAGGGTACAGTATTTTTCATGAGGACAGAAAAGGCAGGAAGGGAAGGGGAGTGCTGCTGATGATAGCAGGGGAATTAAGTCCACATAAGGTGGACATGAAAGGGGGAAATAGTGGCAATGGTTATGAAGCAGTGTGGTGTGACGTGGAGGTTGAGAGGAAGGCATATTTAGTTGGATGCTGCTATAGGGCTGGGAATGTGGAAGGTGGTGATGAAGAAATGTATAAACAGCTTGGATTAGTGAACAAAGGGAGTGTAATTATTATGGGTGATTTTAATTATGGCAGTATAGATTGGAATGAATAGATAGCATTTGGGAATGAGGAAATTGAATTTCTCTAATTCTTGAGAGATAACTGTCTCAGGCAGCACGTAAAGGAAGGCAAGCGAGGATCAAGAGTTCTAGATCTGATCAGAGGATGTAATTGTTAGAGGGGGGGTTTCACATTTTCCTATAGTTAGCGAAAGTGATCATGAAGTAATCACCTGTGTTGTGGCTAGTCATGTGCAGACTTTTGCGAGAAAAGAATATATGTGGAATTATAAGGCTGGTAATTACGACAAGCTTAGGAGACAACTTGGAGCTATAACATTGAACAAGTTGAGCGGTAAGGAAATAAATGCTGCATGGGAACTTACAAAAAAATACATATCAGCAACAATGTACGAATGTATCCTAAAGGCCAAAAGGCTGAATAAGGTAGGTGTAAAATGGATGAATGTGTAACTTAAGCATGTAATCTGGAAAAAGAAAGTACTTTGGAGAAAGTACAAGATGAATAATGGTAATCAGTCACATTAAGAATATAAAGAACAAGCCAGGAGAGTGACTCAGTTAGTAAGGAAAACAGAAGTAGAGTATGAGCAAAAATTGGCAAATCAGACTAAGAAAAACCGTGGAGAGTTTTTTTAGATATGTGGCAAGTAGAAGGAAAAATGATCATGGAAAGATGAAGTTAAGGGATGAAAGTGGTAGAATGGGAACTGCTGTAGAAGACATTGTTGAGGTATTCAGTGTCAACTTATAAGTGTGTTTCATCCTGATCAGGGCTGAATAATGAGGAACTAAAGTGTAGGGGACATAGGAGAGGATGGCTTAATTGTGAGTGAGCAGGAGGTATTTTGAGGAAATATCAAATCCTATCGCCTTATTAACATCAAAATAATTTTAATGTTAATAAGGCGATTGGATTTGATGACATATCACATATCCCTGGAAGTTATGAAAGGAAACTGTGAGCAAGAGGGTGAGCAGTGGTTTCTTTGCATGGAGGGTGGTTGAGCCATGGAATGCATTGCCTGATAGAGTGGTGAGGGCGAGAATGGTCAATGAGTTTAAGGAGTGGTATGATAGACTTTGTGTTTCTTAGGGGGGACCACCCCTCGATGAGTCTTGACAGACTTTATGTTCTTAGGAAGGACCTCCCACGATGAGTCTTTTGACTCCATGGAGGCCTGAATAATAATAATAATAATCACAACTCATTTTAAGGGAATGTTTCAGGGAACTAGCAGTAGATTGGCATGCATGTTTCATAAGAGTTTTGCAACAGCACAGGTTCCAAGGGAGTTGAAGGAGGGTAAAATTGTTCCTCTGCATAAAGGCGGTGATAAGGCTGTAGCTTCAAATTATAGGCCGGTCCGTATATCTGGAGTTGTGGTGAAGGTACTGCAGAGATTGGTGAGAAGTAGGATACAGAAATGGGTTGATAACAGCAGTATTCTCTTTGGTTATCGGCATGGGTTTGTTAAGAGGAGATCATGTTTCATTAACTTTCTTATGTACTATAAGAAGGTGACAAATACCTTAGACAAGGGAGATGCATGTACAGTGCCGTACTTGGATTTTGCAAAGGCTTTTGATACACTGCCACAAGACAAGCTCTTAAATAAATTAAAACAGATGGGATTGGATAACAGACCTGTGTTGGATTGGCGACTGGCTGTCGAATAGGTATCAGAGAGTTGTATATGGGGAGTGCAGTATTCCAAAAGGGAAAGATCACCAGCAGTGTGCCACAGAAGTCTGTTTTGGGGCCATTGTTATTCAATTTGTATGTTAATGATATTGGGTTGGGTTTAACTAGTGATATCCAGCTGTTTGCAGATGATGCAAAACTGGGGACAGCAATACACAGTCAAGCTGATGTTAATGCTTTACAAGAGGACTTGAATAGATTGCATGAATGGGCAGGTAAGTGGAACTATCAGTTCAATGTTGTGAAGTGTAAGGTTTTAAGATTCGGTAAGCAAAGATGGGATGCAAAGTATGCACTTTGTGGGGAAACTTTAGTGGAAGTAGAGGAGTTGAGAGATCTAGGAGTGATGGTGGACAAGGACCTGAAATTCAGGGGCCAAATTGCACAAGTTGTGAAGAAATCACATCGAATAATGACAATGATGCGGAGAACCCTGACATGCAGAAATAGAGAGATGATGATTCCATTGTATAAGGCCTTGATCAGACCTCATATGGATTAGTGTGCACAGGTTTGGTTGTCATGTTTTCATGCTGACGAGGATATGTTGGAAAGGGTACAGAGAAGAATCACAAAGGTAGTCATTGGTCTTTGTAATGTGAAGTACGATGATGGATTAAGAGAATGTAAGTTGCAGAGCTTCGTAAATAGGAGAAAGAGGGAGCCAGGGATATGATTGAGGCATATAAGCTAGTCAAGAGTTGTTATCAGGTAGACGTGGAAAAGATTTTTCATAGATTGGGAGAGGGGAGTAGAACAAGAGGCCATTGTGGAAACTGTATAAGGAGGGTGTTAGTAAAGGAGTGAGAAGTAGGTTCTTTGGATGGAGGCTGGTTGATGAGTGGAATACATTGCCTGAGTGTTGTGGATGTGGACACATTGAATTAGTTTAAGATGCGGTTTGATGAGCATTGTATGCAATAATGAGTACCTCCCACGATGAGCCTCTGACTCAATGGAGGTCAAATGTTGATAATAATAATAATAATAGAATCTTGGTCTTCCTCAGGGTTTTTTCCCTGCCAGCCTGGCAAAGAACACTTGTTTTGCTAATTTGGCCTTTTCCATTCTGTTTAAGTGACCATACCAACTGAGATTAGCTCTGCTAACGCATTCCTGGATGCTGACAATGTCAAGGTCTTTCCAAATATCCTCATTTTTAATATGATATTGCCATTGATGCCATCTGTTCACGCCTATAATCTTTCTCAGAACTCTCATATCTGCGGTCTCTAGTCTTTGGTCGAGTGTTTTACTTCTGACCCTGCTCTCAGATCGATAAGTTAAAACTGGTTTGAACACTGTCTTGTATACAGCTAATTCAGTGTTTCGACTAATTTCTCTCTTATTCCATATGAATTTATTCAATTGATTTCCTACCATACCAGCTTTGTTGATTCCGTTGTCTATTTCTATATTTAATTTACCATCTTCACTAAAAATCGTGCCTAAGTAGCTGAAATGTTTTACTTGTTCCACAGGTTCTAAGTTCACAACACAGTTAACATTTTCAATGATTCTGCCTATTTTCATTGTCTTTGTCATTTTATTGCTAACCTTCATACCATATAAAATATTTTAGTCTACAGTTCACAGCTGAGAGCTGCTCAACTTTTATTTGCTTTAAAACTTTCTTAATTGTTCTTCTTTTCAATAGGAAATTTAGTTTTATTCTACTCAAGACTAAATAGTGATCACTTCCAATGAATAACAACAGTTATTCATTTTAGTCAGAGAATCTTGCAGATTTGTAGCAGATTTATTTAGAAGTATAACATCATCAGCATAAAGCAAAGAGTTGACATTAAATTTTGATATCATGTTTAATACCACTTTCCTTCATAATGTGATCCATATAGATAATGAATAACAGAGGAGGATAATGTACATCCTTGTCTGACACCAGATTTAACATCAAACCATCTTCCTGCACTTTCTTCAAATAAAGACTAACTATTGCTTGATATAGTGCCCACACTGACACCATACAACTGTAGCGTTTTGAATAGCTTCTCTCTTGGAACCTTGTCATATTTTTTTTCCAGATCTACAAAACTTAAATACAGATCTTTGTTATATTCCCATGACTTCACAACTATTTGTTGTAAAGTGGAGGTCTGATCCTGAGAGCCTCTATTTGGCCTGAATCCATCTTTTTCTTTACTAAGCTTCTCTTATACAATGCAATGCTTTGCAGTTCATTGTGGAAGAGAAGCTTAGTGAACTATGCAGTACAGTCCCTGTAAGACGTTTATACCTCCGTATTTGAGCATTTATCGAATATCATCTTCTCCTGCTGCCTTTCCACATTTCAGGCCATTGATGGCTTTTTCTACTTCAAGTATGGATATGTATTCTTGATTGCATGCCTGGTCAGTATTTTTTATCACTGTGGTAAAAAACACTCAACACGCATTCAGTCAGGAATACATATCCATACTTGAAGTAGAAAACGCCATCAAAGGCTTGAAGTGCAGAAAGGCAACAGGAGTTCGACCAGAAATGCTGGAGTATGGTGGTATAATAGTCTTACAGTGGCTGCACTGCATAGTTCAGAAAGCCTGGACAGAGGGAAGAATTCCTGATGATTGGAGTAGAGCTCTCATAGTACCCATATTTAAAAAAACGAAATAAAACTGAATGTGAGAATTACAGAGGAATTTCCCTACTGAGTGTTCCTGGCAACATTTATGCAAGTATACTTGAGAAACGGTTGAGAAGAATTGTGGAAGAAAAGCTTGGTGAAGAACAAGCTGGATTCAGGCCAAATAGAGGCTGTCAGGATCAGATCTTCACTTTACGACAAATAGTTCAGAAAGCATGGGAATATAACAAAGATCTATATTTAAGTTTTGTCGATCTGGAAAAGGCATATGAGAAGGCACCAAGAGAGAAGCTATTCAATACCCTACAGTTATATGGTGTCAATGGGGCATTATATCAAGCAATGCTTCGTCTTTATTTGAGTTGTAAGTCAGCAGTTAGAATTGAAGGAAGTACAGGAAGATAGTTTAATGTTAAATCCGGTGTGAGACAAGGATGTACATTATCCCCCCTCTGTTATTCATTATTTATATGGACCACATTATGAAGGAAAGTGGTATTAAACATGATATGAAAATTGAAGATGATGATGTCAGCTCTTTGCGTTATGCGGACGATGTTATACTTCTAAATAAATCTGCTACAAGTCTGCGAGATTCCCTGACTAAATTGAATAACTGTTGTAATAGATATGGTATGAAGGTCAGCAATAAAAAGACAAAGACAATGAAAATAGGCAGATTCATTGAAAATGTCAACTGTCTTGTGAACTTAGAACCTGTGGACAAGTAAAACATTTCAGCTACTTAGGCACGATTTTTAGTGAAGATGGTAAATTAAATATGGAAATAGACAACAGAATCAACAAAGCTGGAATGGTAGGAAGTCAATTGAATAAATTTATATTGGATAAGAGAGAAATTAGTTAGAACACTAAATTAGCTGTATACAAGACAGTGTTCAAACCAGTTTTAACTTATCGATCTGAGAACAGGGTCAGAAGTAAAACACTTTACCATAGACTAGAGACTGCAGATATCAGAGTTCTGAGAAAGATTATAGGCATGAACAGATGGCATCAATGGCAATATCATATTAAAAACGAGGATATTAGGAAAGAACTTGACATTGTCAGCATCCAGGAGTCCGTTAGCAGAACTAATCTCAAGTGGTATGGTGATTTAAATAGAATGGGCAAGGAAAGACTAGCAAAACAAGTGTTCTCTGCCAGGTTGGCAGGAAAACGACCGAGAGGAAGACCAAGATATATGTGGATTGATACTGTACAAAGTGCCTTAGACGATAGAAATATAAGATCTGATAATGTTGAAGTCTTGACAAGTAACAGACTGATTTGGAGAAAAATTGTAGATAGGAAGTTAGTAATGATGTAAATTTTTCATGTAGTACTATCATATCCTGTACACCCTTTGAGGGTACATTGCAGGAATTTGATGATGATGATGCTGATGCTGTAATCACTGCTAGTTTTTAGCAATTTTTGTAAGTAATTACTCCATACTTCAAGGATATATCTTTCTCCAGTTTTCATATCATCTCTAATTCGTTTTATAGCACTCTCTCCTCTGTTTCTGAGCTTCTTCAACAACCTCCAGAATATCTTGCCACCTGCTTGATATTTATTTTCTATGTGCTTACCAAAAGTCTTCCCATGACTTTTGTTTAGCTAGTTTTACACAGTGTTTAGCTTCCTTACATTTGTCTCTGTATTCTCTAAGAGCCCAAGCTGACTGATTCAGCAGGAATTTATGATATCCTTTCTTCTTTTCCTTCACTGTCTCTTTAACTTCCTGTGTACACCATGGCATTCTGATTTTTCTATCCTTGCAGACAACCTCACCACATGCCTCTCTGTCTGAATCGATTAGTGTTTTCTTCAAGAGCTTGCCATTGAATCTCCAAGGCTTGATTCCTGTTCTCAAACTCTTTCATATTTTTATTATTATTATTATTAGACACCTCCAGGGAATCCAAAGACTCATTGAGGGTGGGCAGCTGCTCCATAACTCTCCCTCCTCCGCTCAATCCACCAACTGACTGCAACTACACCAACGCCATCTACCGCCGACAACCACCACTAGTATTTCCAAAGACAATCATTTGAATTTTCTTGAATCATATTTGTATATTTTAGTCTACAGTTCACAGCTGAGAGCTGCTCAACTTTTATTTGCTGTAAAACTTTCTTATATGTTCTTCTTTTCAATAGGAAATTCAATTTTATCCTACTCAAGACTATATAGTGATCACTTCCAATTTCAAATCCTCTGTATACTCTAGTGTCCTGCACAAGAGAGAAAACATCTATCAACAATAACATAGTCAATGAGACTTTTGTTATTCCCTGCGTCTTCTCTCCATGTGGATTTTTTGCACATTTTTATTTTTGGAACATGGTGTTAGTAATAACTAGTCCATATCCTGAGCAGAAATCCAACTAGTATTGCGATTATTATTAACTTTTCCTACTCTGCTATTTAGATCCCCAACAAGGACCAACTTTTTTTTTTCATTGTGTCAGTAGCTTTCTCTAAAGCTCAAAATATTCCTCCACTTCTACCTTAGTAGAACCCTTCTGTGGGACCATAGGCACAAATAAGTCTCATTGTCCAATTCCCTATTCTGATATTTGCCCACATCACTCTACTTGAAATTGCCTGTGATTCAAGAAGATTAACCTAATATTTAGTGTTGAATACTATCTACTCCTTCTTTTCCTTGATTGTCATTGCCTGAATATAACATTTTGTATTTATTGCTCAGAAAGATCTCACCAGTTTTTGTCTTTTTTGTTTCAGTCACCCCTATTGTGTTGATCTGGTACTTATCCAATTCCTCAGCTAGCTCCATTTCTTTGCCATTTAGGCTTCTTATGTTGATAGTACCAATCTTCAACTCTGGTGATATTGAGTTGGGTTGTGTTTCAGAATTTGTTCCAGTAGCTGAATTTTC
Organism: Typopeltis vanoorti; assembly: GCF_054136105.1. NCBI lineage: Eukaryota > Metazoa > Arthropoda > Arachnida > Uropygi > Thelyphonidae > Typopeltis > Typopeltis vanoorti. Next base: position 84,188,356 of record NC_143560.1, on the reverse strand, counting down.
CTGTTTGTCCTGGTTCCTTGGCAAAAACAACAGGGGCCTTGTTTAACTGGGCAACCCCTTCCCTCCAGCCAGCATGAAATTCTGTCATGTTGTACCATCATTTAATATTGTGGTTTAAGCCAATAAGAATACAATTTGGTTGGCTAAATCCCAAATTGCCAGCCCATCCTTGTTTGTTCAGTATCCTGTAGATACCTAACAGGGTGCACCACGAGAAGGTGAGAATTTGACATTAGGTTTGAAACCCTGCTCAATTTTCCACATTCCTTTAAAGACTATGTGAAGGTCTCCTCTCAGTTATACAGCTTTGACCCTTAAGCACCCCAGTCAAAAATACATACTTAAAAATCTCTCGTTGGGAGAGCTCAGCCAGTCCTAAGGGACGGATAAGGAAATTGGGGGAATCCATGCAACAGCAACAACTGATGTCATCTGTCCACTCCATTAATCTCCAGTCTTTGATCAAGCATTTCATTTCTATACTAGCTCCCAGATACATAAGTTAAATTGGTTTGAACACTGTCTTGTATTCAGCTCATTGTGTTTTAACTTAATTGTTCCTCTCATTCTCCATATAAATTTATTTTGCTTTCCTCCATACCAAGTTGTTCTATAGAATTTTCCACTCATGATGCACTTGATGTTTTCAATTTTTTTACCTATTTTCATTGCTGACTTTCATACCAAATTTATTACAGCAGTTATTGAATTTAGTAAAGGAATCCTACTGACATGTACTGGATTGATTTATCATTATTATGTGAGACCTCCAGGGAATAAAGAGCTCATCAAGAGAATCTGTACATCACCAGAAATTCTCTCATACTTTCTCTTAAACTTATTCACACCAGGTACACTCACCACTTCAAGGTGCAACTACTACTCACTTACTGCTCTGTGAGAGAAAAATCTAGCACTTAAACTGTGAACAAACTTTATTTCTTATTATTTTTTATTAGTCTGTGGACTACAGACTGTTAGTCTGTAGTCCACAGATTCTCAATCAATCTTCATATTCTGCATTCCATAATCCTGAATGAATCTTTGTGACACTTTGCAACCTTTCCACAGTTTCTTTATCCCATTGGAACCCAGGAGATCAAATCTGTGCACAGTAGTCCAGGAGAAGTCTTATCAAGGCAAAATGAGGCAAAATGACTTCCTTATCCTTACATGTGAAGGTTTGCTTCAACTTTGCAATTATCCTCTGAGACCTTTGAACTTCAAATTCCCATCCACCATTATGCCAAGATCCCTACCCTCAAGACCCCTAGTTTCTTGTAGCATAACCCCACTAATATAATACAAACTGGGAAATCTCATGTCAAAGTGCATAACTGCACTTGTTAACATTATACTGATGCTGTTTTCATTTGCCCAAATTTAGGCAATGTGCTGAATGTTAATAGCATTCCTGATTGCCCTGTCTATCTTTGCATCATCATCACTAGTCACCTTAAATCTGGCAGAATTACCCACTGTATTCCACTTTTTGATATCTGTCTGTCAACCATCCACTTATCCAAATCAAGAGTATATATTCCAAACTCATATTCCAGTTTATGCAACAGCCATTCATGTAGTATCCTATCGAATTCCTTAGTCAAATCCAACAGTATCATAGAGTATCCATTCCATTTATCCAACTGAGCTATAACATTGTTATAAAATATGAGCATATTGCTAAAACATGACTTCCTTTATTTAAATTAAGGGGATATTAAATCCCACATTGTTTTAAAACCTTTGTTTTATTGTTTTAAATTATTTTTTATATTTATATGACTTCCTTTTATCCTTAAGAGAATTGGGATAAGGGACCCAGACCTATGTTCTTGTTTGATGTCAGATATAAAAGATGTATGAAAATTATATTTACATTTCACTCCACATCATACCTCACAATTATTGCCACATATCCTATGCAAACTGATTCAGACTCATTCTACACATTCACAAACTCCATGCTTTTCTCTTTCTACATTTCTGCTAACATATCGTTTATCATTCCTGTTCTCTGCTAGGGTTATTTTCAATTTTATTCTTCCTGACTTTTATAAGGTTTTCTTTTGTAGGTCTGCTTATGAGTTGCATGAAAATGTTAGCTGATTGTGGTTGTGGGCATACCTTCTCTCTCTCTCTATTTTTAAGTAGCCAATAATAAACAGACTGGATGTCTTTTGTTTCAGTGGGCATGCCTGCCAATTTTGTGACTTAATTCAACTAATAAATAAACAATAAACACGTGTTGTAAGTGTTCATTTAATGTAGTTTCTGGAACCTATAAGCAAATTTATTGTTGGATTAGAATTTCATACTGCAGTTGTAAGATGTTTAGTTTTCTTAGAGTGCTTCAACTGTCTCTTTAATTAAATTGTGTTAGTACTTTAATGTTTGATGTTTAACTCACCAGCAAGATTTTTTTTCCTCGGAACTGTTTTTTCATACTGCATCTAAGCAAATCAACTCAAGTACACATACACATAGTTTACAAACAAAAATCCTATTAGTGACAGTAGATGGCATTCTGTGTGTGCGTAGTTGATGGATAATGATGATGTGTGTGTATAGAGAGGATTATGTAGAATAGATGGTGGTATGCTTTAACAACTGATGCATACTACTGGTGACTGTCCTCTTCTGGGATATTGCTCCTACATACACAACTTGGTGATCCATATCATACCTAAGCTGCTATCCATCTTCATACATTCCAATTAGGCACCATTTATGTTGGAAAAAAAGAGGAAACAAGTATTAATTAGATCTTAAGATGATTGTCTTGTGTTGTCTGTTAATTTTTTTAAACTAGTCCCACTGTTATACCAAATTATTGTTGTTTTGTGTACTGTGACAAACTGTTCTTGTGCTCTGAAGATGCTAGATGTAATATCAGTGAAATACCAGCTAATAAGTAAATAAAAATTAATAATTTCTTATTATTCTGGGTTGTAATCAATACAGTAAAATTATATTAACCATTATTACTATTATTAATTAATTGTGATCATTTTCATGTGCACACACACACACACACACACACACACACACACACACACACACACACACACACACACACACACACACACACACACACACACACACACACACACACTTTAAACAACACCTACAAGGGTGGTTTGAAAAGTTCTCAGCCTTGACCATAGATGACAACACTACCTGCACGATTTTTTTTTTTCTAAGTTGATACATCCGAAGTTCATAAAAGTTTATGGGCACTTTTCTCCTTCGTTTTCGACAATTAAGAAATGGGATGCCGAGTTTAAATATGGCCAAAACAACCTTCAAAATGATCCACGTGAAGGATGTTTAAAAAGTGTAATAACATCAGAAATCGATGACCAAGGCAACGATATGGTATTGGATGACCGGCGAATCAAAGCGTGTGAAATTGCCGAGACTATAGGCATTTCAAAAGAACATGTAGTATATATTTTGCATGAAGAATTGCAAACGAAACGAAAAAGCTTTGCGCAAGATGTGTGCCCTGCTTGCGCACAACAGATCATAAACGCACTCACATGAAAATCTCTGAACAGTGCTTGGAGCATTTTAACAAGACTAAAACTGATTTTGAGTGTCGATTTATTACTATGGACGAGACTTTGATTCACCATTACACATCAGAATCCAAATGGCAGTCAAAACAGTGGACAGAAGCCTGTTGTTTAGCGCCATAAAAGAAAAAGTCAGTTCCATCAGCAGGAAAGATAATGGCATCGGTGTTTTTGGATGGTTAAGGCATTTTATTTATTAATTGTCTTGAAAAGGATAAAACAATAACTGGTCAATATTATTCCTATCTTTTAACCAGACTAGATGAAAATATTCATCAGAAAAGACCTGGTTTGCAGAACAAAAAAATTATCTTTCATCAGAACAATGCAGTTGTCCACAAAGGTGTTTTGGCAATGGGAAAATTAAGGGATCTGCACTATGAATTGTTGGAACATCCACCCTGTTCCCCAGATTTGACTCCCTCTGACTTCTATCTCTTCCATAAACTAAAACTCTTACTTGCTGATCAGTGTTTTTCTTTGAATCAAGAGGTGATCATAGCTTTAGAGGGATATTTTGCAGATCTTACTGAGAACCACTACAGGGACAGGATAATGGTTCTGGAGCATTGCTGGAATAAATGTATTAGTCTTAAGGGAGATTATGTTGAAAAATAAAAATAATTTTGAAATTATAAATTCGTTTTTTCATTGTTAAAGCGAGAACTTTTCAGACCACCCTTTTATAGTAGGTGTTGAATCACTTTTACGAAAACAAAGTCAAACTATTTCTTCTTTGTCATTATAAACAAATGTTGAGGATAAAAACATTCAAAATGAATGTTTTTATGATAAAAACATTCAAAATGAATGTTTTTATCACCATACATAAAAACTTTCAGTAAATTAAAATCCTTGAGTCTAAATGCTTATTTAATTAACTAAGATCAGCAGGTTTTCTGAATTCTCTTTAGCTCTGGAACATTGGCAGAAAGAAAGGACCCATATGACAATATAATGTACAAGTAACTGGCAGTAAATAGAAAAAACATTTAAAAAATATTGAGGTTAAGTTTTAGAATCAATATAAAAAAAATATAGATTTTGCAAAAATAGACATGAAATCTGTAATACTTCTTTCTAAGCTTTCCAAGTTTTAATGATCAGTATTATTATTATTATTATTATTATTATTATTATTATTATCCAGGCCTCCATGGAGTCAAAAGACTCTTCGTGGGAGGTCATTTTTAGGAAACACAAAGTTTATCATACCACTCCTTGAACTCATTGACCATTCTTGTTCTAACCACTCTCTCAGGTAATGCATTCCACTGTTCAACCACCCTTCATGCAAAGAAACCACTCCTCACCCTCTTGCTCACAGCTTCCTTTCGTAACTTCCATGGATGGTCCCTTTTCATCTCTCCTTCCCACCATTCCACCAAGTGAAAGAATTCCCCAATGTCTACCCTGTAACTGCCTCTCAACAGTTCAAAAGTCTCGATCATATCACCTCTCCTTCTTCTATTCACCAAACTCTGCAGTCCACATTTCCTCAGCCAATTCTCATAACTGACATTGTACAGTACTGAAACCATCTTTATTATCCACCTTTGTACTCTTTCCACAGTTAATTTATCCCCTTCAAATCCTGCAGACCAAATTTGAAAACAATAGTCTAAGTGTGGTCTGATCAGGGTCTTATACAGTGGAATGATAACTCTTTTATCTCTTCAGGTCAGCGTCCTTCTCAATATTGCAGCAATCCTCTGGATTACCTTCACCACCTTTGCAATATGTCCCCTAAATTTCAGGTTTCCATCAATCATCAACCTCAGATCTCTTGTCTCCCCTACTTCCTCCAGTATAGCTCCTCCAATAGAGTATGCAACATCCCATTGATGTGTCCCAAACCTGAAGACCTTACATTTTGTTGCACTAAACCGACACCCCCTGTTCATTTTCCCATCTGTCTAGTTTATTCAAATCCTCTTGCAGGGCTGCCACATCTGCACTATTACTGATAATGCTTCCCAGCTTCACATCATCTGCAAACAACTGAATATCCCATTGCAATCCATTGGCCATGTCATTGGTATAAAGGTTGAACAATACAGGTCTCAGTACTGAGCCCCACTTGTAACCTTCTGCTTCCTTGATATTGCCCCACCATACACAACTCTGTCATACCTATCAGACAGCCAATCCTGAATCCATTTGGCTAATCCAACATTTAAACGCATGTGCTGCAACTTAAATATCAGCTTATCATGTGGCACCCTGTCAAATGTCTTTGCAAAATCCAAAAAATGGCAGTATATGCTTATCCCTCATCAACTGCTCTCGCCACTTTATTATAAAAGGCAATCATATTACTAAAGCAAGAGCTCCCCTTAACAAATTCATGTTGATTCTCAGAGATAACATTACCCTCATCTGTCCAATGCTGTATATAGTCCCTCACTCATTTCTCCAAGACCTTAACAACAACTAGTGATGACACACAAATTGGCCTATAATTAGACACTTCCAGTCTGCTACCACCCTTATGCAACGGCACTATCTTACCTTCCTTCCATTCCTTGGGTACCTTTCCTACAGCCAGACTTTTATCAAACCGCCAGATCAATGGAGATATCAGTTCTTTAGCACATTCTCTCAAAACCGGTGGTGAAATATCATCCAGTCATACAGCTTTACTGGTATCCAGAGTATTCAGTATTTGGAACCCACTCTCCTCTTGCACCTCTAAACTCTGAACCTGCCCTATCCCTCTAGTATTAAATCCTTCTTTTCCAGGATGAAATATTCCAATAAAGTGCTCATTGAACAACTCCACTATGTCCTCTGCATCAGTTGCTGTATTCCCATTTTTAACTTGCAATGTCATTCTCCCACAATCATTTCTCCTCCTACTGGCCATGTAGGTAAAAAATTCTCTAGGATTTTCTTTTGATCTTAGTGCAAAATCTCTTCTCATATTCCAGTTTTGTCTCCCTCACCATACTAGTCAGGGAGGCCTGCATTTTATATTCTTCATGCATCTGCCCTCCACCCCTCTCCTTATATCTCTTCCATAATGTCATTTTCAACTTCAGTTCCTGTTTGATATTGTTTGTCATCCACTTTACACCAAAATTGTGTCTGCTTCTTCACTCATGGAATCCCACTTACTATTGCTGCTAACAAATATTCCTTCACAATTTCCCAAGCGCTAATGATATCCTGGCCTTCCAATTCTACCCTCCATGTAACTGCCCCTTGTTGATACCTGAGACTATTATAATCACCTGCCTTATAATTCCACATACATTCCCTTTTCTTTGATATACCTGAATATCTATTCATCTTCCAAATCAAAACCACATTGTCATCTCACTTATTATCAGCTCTTCTGATGCTATGACCAAATCCAAAACTCTTGAACCTCTTGTTCCCTCTATTGCATTTTGCCTAAGACATTTTTCCCTCAAAAATTCTAGAAAATCCATTTCCTTATTACTACAAGCAGTTGTCTCTTCCCAGCTTATACTGCTGTAGTTAAAATCTCCTATAACAGTCATTCTTCTTGTACTTGCCAAGCTGAACTGCCCAAACATCTCCTGCTCCCCACCATCTGTGCTCCCTGGTTTGTAGCAACACCCACACTAAATATCCTGTCTTGGCCACTTCATATGCTTTCAAACCATTTGTGTCACTGCCTTCCGAAGCCTCCACTCTTAGAGGACATAAGGATTTGACAGGATTCCACATGGAATTCTAATCAGTAAATTGCAGCATATGGGAATGGACATAGGGTTGGTGAGATGGATAGGAGGGTGGTTGACGGAGAGATATCAGAGAGTGGTTTACTCGGGAGTAGAGTCCACAAGACGGCCTGTGACTAGTGGTGTGCCACAAGGATCTGTTCTTGGACCACTGCTGTTTAATTTGTTCATAAATGATATAGGAAATGATCTGAGAGGAACAGTTCATTTGTTTGCAGATGATGCGAAGTTGGGTAGGGCAATAGTGAATGCAGATGACGTCAAAATTTTGCAGGATGATTTGGATAGATTGGAGGTCTGGGCTAAGGAGAATGGATGTCAGTTTAATGTGGCAAAATGTAAGGTTATGCATTTTGGGGTGAAAAGATTGGCGGCAGTTTACTGCATTGGTGGAACCGTGCTCCAGGAAATTGATGAGGCATGAGATTTAGGAGTGTTGGTAGATAAGGAATTGAAATTTAGGGGACACATTGCAAAAGTGACCAAAACAGCTCATCAAATCACTTGGTTGCTGAAGAATACGATGACAAGCAGAGACAAGCAGGTTATTGTTCCTCTGTATCGAGCCTTGATAAGACCCCATCTAGACTACTGTGCTCAGATTTGGTCACCTAGGTTTCTTCTTGATGGGGAGGAGGTGGAGAGGATCCAGAGGCGAGTGACCAAGATGATAGCAGGTCTGTGGAATGAACCGTATGAGAACAGGTTGAGGATTTGTGGGTTGCAAAAATTGGTTGATTGGCGGAGGAGGGGAGATATGATTGAGACATTGAAATTACTGAAGGGTTTCTATAAAATTAATTCAGAAGATATTTTTGAGAACAGGGCTGGTTGTGGGAGGACTAGGGGACATCCATGGAAACTAGGCAAAAGTGTGGTTAGTAAAGGTGTTAGAGCTGGGTTCTTTACTTTTAGAGTAGTGAATGAGTGGAATGCGCTCCCTGAGTCTGTGGTGGATGCTGTGACAGTGAATGAGTTTAAGGCGAGGTATGATAGATACTGTATGAATGTCAAATAGTTGTGATGAATATGATTTGGGGCCTCCCTCGATGAGTCCAATGACTCCCTGGAGTTGCCCGTAATAATAGTAATAGTAATAAGTCATCACTTATCATAAGCAGTATTCCACCACAACAGTTTTCCTTTCCTATTCTGCTGAAAAATGCTGTACCCTGCCACTTCGATTCCTGTTATTATATTATCCTCCACCATCCTCCATGTCAGAGATCCTAATAATCTTTGGCCAGACTGATGCTATCAGTGCCATCAATTCATCTTCTTTATTTCAGATAAATCTGGCATTAGTATAGAGCATAAAAATGTCACTGCTTCTATACCTATCATTGTCCCCCTCTCGACCCCCTGAACTTAGTGTTACCTGATGTCATCCCCTTTCCCCAAGCACCCATTCCCACAAGAGGCCACCCCCTGCTACCATCTACCCTGGGAATTCTAGTTTCCCCTGCATTGACGCACTGACTCATTTAGAAAACAGAAATCTCTCCAGATGTCTTTGTCCTTCCTCATTCAAATACACGTGGTCTCTCACATACAGTTCCCTTCTGTCCTCAAACACCCTCCAAGCATCCACATATTCCAATCCTCTCTTCTGACACATTCTGGCTATTATGCTATTCAGTATTACTGCTCTTCTGCTCAGCTCGTCACTATCATACCTGGGCAACACACACACACACACACACACACACAATGTTTCCTCTCCACGTTTTCTTTTGCACACCCTCAAGCAAGAATGGTTGATCCATTAATGGTTCAAGTATTGCATATGCAATCATTAGCTACAAAAAAATCAGCCAATTCTACTATAAAGAAATTATGGTGTTATGAATATAACTGAATATTTTGCATTGTGTGTGTGTGTGTGTGTGTGTGTGTGTGTGTGTGTGTGTGTGTGTGTGTGTGTGTGTGTGTGTGTGTGTGTGTGTGTGTGTGAGAGCATTCTTGAAGATTTTTAGGATGCTTGCATATCTTGTCCTCTTACTGATTGTATTCCATTATGACAAAATCAAAAACAGACAATGAAACTATTTCTAATAACTGCATCACCACTAGGCACAATGAGTAAGATAAAAATGCAAAAGGTTTGTGGCATAAAACATGCCATAGAATCAACATTAAGTAAATCAATCTGACAATTAAACTCTAACTACTCTTCTGATTTTGTTTTCTTACCAACCAATATTTTCATTTGTTATGGATTAGCAGATGAACATATTTTTCATCTTTTGATAATCAGATTCCAAAAGTAGGATAATAACTTACTTATGGGTGCATCTTTTTGACAACTCATATAGCAAAGTATAAAGTTCTCTTCTCTATAACCTCAGTATTACCTGGTCTACCTACTCACTGATGAGACCTCAATAAAGGTCTAAACCGATCTGGGCAGTGACCTTCCACCGTAACGTATAACATCAAACATCTCCTAGGAGATGTGTTTTACATTATGGGTAATACTAAGAATAGTGATCAGAACTTTACCCACCTTTGCAATTAGTTGCCCTAGTGTCGAACTATGTGCTTTAGCTTACGCTACAGTTCGCCGAAACTTTTATAGTTTGCTATATTCGGCATGAAACTCTTTGATTCCTATCTTTGAGTTTCTTATTCGGCTTTGAAATAATGTGGGATTTAATATCCCCTTAATTTAAATAATGTTACATCGCTGAAGTGAAGCCTGTTGGCTCTTTATTTAAGTAATTTACGGGTGCACCTTTTTGACAACTCGTATAGTAAAGTATAAAGTTCCCTTCGCTATAACCTCAGTCATATCTATGAACTGACAGTAGTATGCGAACTCAAAATATCAACTGAGCCACTCAGGAAAAGAGCATCTGCAGGACAGTGTCATAGATGCCAAAGGTTTGGGCATGCCCAAAAATTATGTAAGGCAGCCTTCAGGTGCTTGAAGTGTGGCAAGGGACACCAAACCATCACCTGCACCAAGCCACGCTCTACTCCAGCCTGCTGTGCAAACTGCAGAGGACCTCACCCCACCAACTACAAGGGATGCCTTTCCAATCCAAAAAGTCAAGGTTCAGCAGAAGTCAATCTTGCTCTTCCACGTAACAACGTTTTAAGCAACCAAGCAGGTTGTTTCCCCAGTCCAAAACACCTCACCTTCAACCACACAGGAAGGAACAACCATGATCAAAACATATGCCGAGGTTGCACAAACTAAACCTCCTACATCTCTCAAGCTAGAAAAAAACTCCAACTTAACATCAGTTTCAACAGCCTCGCTTGCCACCATGCTGCAGGAATTCAGTAAGACTTGCCCCTCACTGTCTTCCAGAAAGAGATTCCTGCAAGGCACTCAAACCATTATAACAGCTATCTGTCATGAGTAAAAAATTCAAACCAAACGCTTTTAAGATAATGGCATAGAATGCAAATGGATTGATGAACAAGGTGTTGGAACTTCAAGAATTTGCAACTCGTCTCAGTGCTGATATCATCTTGATTGGTGAAACACACCTAAGACCAGATAATAACCCAAAAATCCATGGATACACTATGTACAGAAATGACAGAATTGGTGCAAGAGGAGGAGGCACAGCCATATATATTAAGAGTTACTTGAATCATAATACAATAGCCAAGCTCCAAATAGTAAACCTGTAGGTGACCGGTGTGGAAGTACATACCTGCAATGCTGGAAGTCTCAAGATCTATGCCGCTTATAATCCTCTGAGCATTCCTCTGCTGACAACAGATCTGGACTCCATACTTGGTCCAAATGAATCCATAATAAAGCAGGAGACCTCAACTCAAAACACACAGCTTGGTACGGCTCTTCAATTAACACCAAAGGCCACACACTATTCAACTTTGCAATGCTCAACTCTGCTGTTTTGGCCGGACCTACCGAGCCCACTCACTTCAGCCCTTCAGGTAGCTTGGATGTACTAGACATCGTCATCTTTAAAAATATAAGATACCAATTCAAATTTGAATCAGTTAACGAATTATCTTCTGACCACAGTCCCATAGTGCTTAATCTAGGTTCATCAGATCAATTCTCTCCTCCGCACACATTCATACCATGGGACAAGTTAGCCATAGTTCTTCCCGATCATATTGGTCCTGTGCCCAACATCAGTAAAAAGGAAGAGATAGACTCAGCAGTAAATAACTAACACTACAAATTCAGAAAGCAATAGAATCAGTCAGGCAATCTGCTGTTTTCCACTCAACCAACCGTATCCCAGAGGAAATCATGGAGCTAATCAGAGCAAAAAATAGAGCCAGAAAGAGATACCACAAAATACCAGAGCCCCACAAGACAAAACAGTATTGAACAACCTAAAGACAAGTCTGGGAAGCTCTTTAAAAACACAGAAATCATCAATGGGAAACCAAATTGGCTAACATCAATACTGAAGATCATTCTGTCTGAAAATTCTTAAGAGCAATCCGCATCAAAAAGCAACTCATACCCCCTATACAAACCAAGAAAGGGACAGTTCACAAAGATGAAGAGAAAGCTGACGCACTAGTAGATAACCTTGAATCTCAGTGCAATCCATCTTATACAAATCTAAATATCAACCTTATATACAAGACTCACCGTCATGTTAGGACAACCTTACGACAGAACACTGTTAACTCTGAACATATCACTCCTACAAATCTGGCAGAAATGATAAATATCATCACCCAATCTACAAAAAAAGCTCCTCCAGGACCAGATGGCATAACTAACAGAATAGTAAAACTACTTCCAAGAAAGGCCATAGTCCATCTCATCAACATTACAAATGCCATTTTTAGATTCCAACATTTTCCTACTACAGGGAAAACAGCCACCATCATGCCATTGAAAAATCCAGGAAAAAATCCTCACCTTCCCGAAAGCTACGGACCCATAAGTTAGGAATTTTGCCTAATGAACAGTTTGGAGTCCGAAAGGCCCATAGTAAAGCTCAACAAGTACACTGGCTGGTAGAAATCATTACTAAAGGCTATAACTGGAAACTCAATATAGCTGCCATCTTCATCGACACAGAGAAGGCGTTTGACAAAGTATGGCATCAAGGCCTTCTCTACAAACTGATAAAATTTAACTTGCCAATCAAGTTAATAAAAATAATCCACTCTTACCTGAAAGACAGATATATGCAGGTCAAGGTCGGCGAAATGGTTTCGACCAGACACAGGGTCTCGGCAGGTGTACCTCAGGAATCTCTTCTGACCCCTCTCCTATTCTCAATCTACATAGCTGACATCCCTCTGAACCCGAGAACAACATTCACTGCATTGATGGCAAGATCTCTGAGCCCTAAACTGGCAACTAGAAGACTTTAAACCAGCATACACATTTTAGAAGGGTGGATGGCAGACTAGAGGATCCAAGTTAACCCCCCAGAAAAGCTCAGCATATACTGTTTACTAGAAAAAAAATCCATAGCATGGAGGACATTTATTTATTGGGAGTAAAGATTCCATGGCAGACTGAAGTTAAATATCTCGGAGTGATTCTTGATAGTAAACTCCTATTCAGCAAACATGTAAGTTACATTATCTTGAAGACATCCAAAGTCTTAGCACAGCTCTACCCTATGATCAACAGACAAAGTAAACTGGACACACAAACAAAATTAACAATTTTGTTTGCGTGCCCAATTTACAAGATGGTAATTCGACCGGTCATCACTTATGCATCCCCCGCATGGAGCCACACCACGAATACAAACATTCTGAAACTTTAGTGAATACAGAATAAGTGCCTGAGGATGATTCTGGATGCCCTTGGTTTATTAGAAACTCCCAGATCTATAGAGAAGTTAATATCCCTTATATCTCATCCCTTCTCCTAGAGCTAGCTGAGAAGTTCCTTACTAAGACAAGCAACCATTCAAACCCATTAATCAAGGAAGCTTCGGAATATAATGAAGTGGAAAGTTACAAATATAAAAGACCAAAATCTATCTTAAGTTCATCTGAATACAGCTAATTTCACTGCCCTCAATGGGCGAGCATATAGCTCACAAACACTCCATTCAAAGTTCTTTCATTTACAGACAAAGGGGAATATGAAAAGCAATTTTTGCTTCACCCATCTAGCCAGAAATGTTATTCGTTCATCCTCAGTATTACGTGGTCTACCTACTCACTGATGAGACCTCAATAAAGGTCGAAACTGGTCTGGGTAGTGACCTTCCACCCTAATGTATAACATCAAACATCTCCTAGGAGATGTGTTTTACATTATGGGTAATACTAAGAATAGTGATCAGAACTTTACCCACCTTTGCAATGAATTGCCCTAGTGTTGAACTATGTGCTTTAGCTTACACTAAAGTCTGCCGAAACTTTTATAGTTTGCTATATTCGGCATGAAACTCTTTGATTCCTATCTTTAAGTTTCTTATTTGGCTTTGAAATAATGTGGGATTTAATATCCCCTTAATTTAAATAGTAGGGTAATAACATTATTTATTTATTTATTTTTATGTCAACTCACACATGAAAGGTGACAAAACCTATAACACAACTTATTATTTGTTGACTTATTTCTTAAAGAGCTTTGGATTACGTTCGCTGAGAAAAATGATAAGGGTAGGGGACTGTTCCAAATAACAATAGTAAATGGAGTGAAAAAAAAAGAATGAGAAGTTAGTTTGGTATGTTTATTGCTGAACTGTGTATGGATATTGACCAGCAGTTGTCCATATTCTTCCATTAATAGAGGAAAGCTAAGGAGTAGTAACAGCCTGTTCAGTGGAAGAACACTATACCATTAGAAAAGATACACATACCACACACATTGAATTAGAAAACTTTTATGCAGGTATATACAAGCATCACTTACTCAGCTTATATGCAAAATATTTAGTTGTGTGTGTGTGTGTGTGTGTGTGCGCCGCCATGTGTTCTGGGTAACTATTTAAGAATGCTGCTGCTGCAGTCATTAATCGTCAACAGTGTTGATCGCAATGGGAAAAACAACGAATATTTCAGAGTTTGATAAAGGGCTTATTATGGGTGCCTGTCTGGCTGCAGCCACAATTTTGAAAACAGCAGAGATTACTGGTTTCTCAAAAGGTGAGATATCCTGAGTGTTTAATCAGTGGAAAAATAATCCACATTATTGTCTAAGAGGTGTAACTGTGGTCCTAAGACAGTCTGTCAGGAATGAGTTCTGTACCAGTGAAAGACAGAGAGTTTGGCAGGAGCCCTATGAAGCAATGAACCCAGCTTGCCTTGTATACACAACTCAGGGTTCTGGAGATGGTGTCATGGTTTGGAGCATATTCTTTTGGTATGAAACAGGTCCTGCTGGAAGATCGGGTGTCCTCCAAGGAATATCTGAACATTGTTGCCAATCAAGTCCATCTTGCAATGTTGACTTTTTATCCAACAGGTGACAGTTGTTTCATGGATAAAAATGCTACTGTCCATTGCACAAGAATTGTTCAGCAGCAGTTCAGCAAGCATGACAGCGATTTCCACCATCTTACCTAGCTGCTACAAAGCCTGGATCTGAACCACCCTTGAAAATGTATTGGACATGTTAGAAAAACAGATCTGGGAGCGAAGTCCTCTTCCATCAAATCTAAGCCAGTTAAATGTCTGGCTAGTGAATGCTTGGTATGTTGTAGATGTAGCTGCAATCCAGCTTGTGGAATCTATGTCGAACCTCATATGTGCTGTAATTTGGGCTAAAGGAGATCCAAATGGTATTAAATAAAAGTTTCTAATTCAGTGGCTGGTATGTATATGATGCTGTTTTTGCATTATAGGTGACAAAACCTATAACACAACATGAGAAAGCAGTTGGAGGGAGTCTGAGAAAGAAGGGGTTATCTATTAACAAGATAGCAATCTTCTGGATACAATTGAGAATTCTAAGGAAAATTTTAGATGTGTGACTGCAGATGTGAAAATAGTGTTGTCAGATTGAGCAGGTTTGGGATTTATGGTGTTATGAGTTGTGCATGAAAGAAGTAGTGTTATAAACCAAAATAATACCAAGTTTTTTGTAGTCTGCAAATGATGCATTGTGTTTGTACCAGAATAGGCTCGGAATATTATGAAAAGTAAGAAGTGAAGCAAGATCGTTATTCCAAGAAACTAGATGGTATTTTGTTTTGATATCATTGAAGTTCCTTTGATTCATCTCACTTTGAGAATGGTGAGGAATCAGTTTTTAAGGCATGAGTTACAGAAGGTCTTGAAGTATGCATAATTTGAGTAGTACATTTTTTTTTAAATTATGAACAAGAATGTAGTGTACTCTCATCAGTAAAGCTATGAATTTGAGGTTTGTGGGAGAAGGGCATTGATATATGTATAAGAAGAGGAGTGTGAGAAGAAGCACAGGCCCACCCTTAGCATTCCTCAGCTTTGATAAAGAAATCTGATGAGAGGAAACTGGCCATCCAAACATAAAGGCCAGATGTCAGATTTGTTTATGTGCCTTGGAAATATCCTAACATGAGTTTCTACAACCTTTTCCATGGCTTGTGTCCACTGGAAAGTGGACACAAGCCATGGAAAGATCTCATCCAAGCCACTTTCTTATCCACAGAAAGTGGACAACTCAGCCCCACAAAAACCCACTTTCTGTCTATGCTACGTGGATGATGTGTTCTCTATTTGGCCACATGACTTAGACATACTCCACAACTTCCTAACACACTTAAACAATCAGCACCCCAGAATCCAGTTCACCTTGGAAAAAGAAAACAACAGTCTCCCTTTTCTAGACACTCTGATTACACGCCAGCCTGATGGATCCCTGGCTTTCTCTGTTTACAGAAAACTGACCCATACAGGTACATTCACCAACAATCACACCACTCCCCCTCACAACAATATTGGATTATAAGAACCTTATATAACAGGGCTAAATTAATCTGTTCAGACAACAGTGTCCTAACTTCTAAACTTAACCATATCCTTAACACCTTCTTAGCCAATGGCTAAAATCCCCCAAAAAATCCAGAAAATATTAAAACCAGTTACTCCCCCCCCCCCTTCTTAACAGAGATTACACTAAATCTATCACCATTCCATATATCCGGTGCACGTCTGAAAAGCTCAGAAATCCTAAAAAAATATGACCTGACTACCAGTTACAAACCGCATAAGAAATTGGCATCCCTTATCTGCTCCACCAAAGACCAGCCATTTTCCCTACCTGGAGTATACCAGGTCCCTTGCAGTTGTAAACCGTCTACTATGGCCAAACAGGCAGGACAGCTAATATCAGAATATCTGAACACAAAGACTACATCCGGTTTCACCAATCCAGCCACTCAGGACTTGCGGACCATGCACTAGGTACCCACCACAGAATACACCGGAAGAAAGCCACTTTACTATACCGTAGCAAATATAAATATGGAAGATTGTTTTTGTAATCAGCCTCAGCTCTAAAAAACTTCCCAAATCTCAACAAATTTGGGTGCACGAGACTGCCCCAAGTTTGGGAAGCTTGCATCCTTAGAACATTAGCCCAACAGCCAAGACAACCCAATTTAGCCCACTAGGGGGCACCTTTAGGACTCTAGGACCAATGCCAGTTGCCGCCTTCTTCTTCTTCTAATTTACTCTTTATTAGTGCCTACGTGCACTTATCATAGTTTTATGTTCTCAGAAGATGGCAGTGTAACATTGCCGAAATATAGGAAGGTATTGATTAAAGTTTTTTAATTAATGTTTTAGTATACGTTGTCATCTTCTGAAAAATTTAAAGTCATGTGTAACCAACGTATAAGTTTATCTACAAGTATTATGATCACTAATTAATTATTTTTAAGCAGTGAAGAAGTTGGCCATTAATGATCTCTCCATTACTTCTGAGAGTATTGAGATAAGGGTAATAAGACAATAGCTTGATACTGACTTTTATTTTTTTCCTTTTTTTTTTTAATTAATTAATATTTTTATTTTTGGAAAACTCCAGATAAAGGCTTGCTTCCAAGCCATTGGCAGATGTCAGCTTGCAGAAGCATTATAAAATGGGCATTATAAAATTCTAGAACAGTTTTTAATATAACTGAAAGAACCAGAGGACTTACTAGTATCAAGACTATTGAGTATTTGTCTGGTTTTCTTCTGGTGAAAGATCGGTGAAGGCATGCTATGGGATGGGGGTGGGGTGGGGGGCCTTGGTGGTCTGCACAAGAGGTGAAGGAAAAGATTGATGTCAAGGGATATGCTTTATGTTTAAATGATTTTATCATGGTACCATAATGATACAAGAGAAATAGAAACAAAGTAGAGCAGAAGTTGCTGCCGGCATCCTTAGTAAGGGACCAGAAGGCCTGACTGCTATTTGAGTGGGATGCACATTTTTTGCTTTGGTCCCTACAAAGTCCACTTTCGTATGTTGATGATTTTTTTTTAACGTTATTATTATGTTCTGTAGCGTAGGTTAAAGGTGCATTTTTTGATTTGAACTATTATATATATATATATATGTGCTGAATTTTTATCTTATATTGATTTGACATTTATTGGAAAAGCAGGATTTTGATATGAGTCTTAGGTTTTGAGTGCAGTGGGAAAGAAAGGCCTTATTCCTACAAGAATTATTTAAGTTCATTTGGTCAAGCAAGTGTTCAGGTCAACAGAGTGAAAACAATAATCGGACAATTAAAAGAGACATAGAAATACCAGAGGTCATCCCAATTGGTGCCACTATGGTGCCATAGTATACAAGGTTGAGATTGGCTAGTACAAGGTCAATTTCTAAAAAAGGAAATGTGGACAAGGTTATGGTTGGAGTTGCTGAGAAGAGCGCTCACATCTACAGTGTATTTGAAGAGAGAGAGAGAGAGAGAGAGAGAGAGAGAGATGGTTAACTAAAGGTCTGTGATGTGGGGAGAATGAGAGGATTATCTGATATTCTCTTTGGTAAATGAACAATTTGTGTTATATCATTACTGGCAGAAAATATATTGGCTTCCTTTTTCTGTTTGATCTGTGATGGTGGTGAAGTGGAACCAGTTAGAAATATGAACATTGAAATTTCCAAGAAAGATGATCTCACAGTTTAGGCAAATAGACTATTAGACTCTGAAATTAACTTTCAGAAGTAAATATTATTAAACACATGTATTCACAAGATTAAAGAAAATTTAAAAAAAATTTTTTTTTTAAATGTACTAGCTTAGTTTTGAGGGGCTACTTAATACTAAATCACTTCTACACTGTCCAAATTTAAACTGGAATGACTGACTATATGTCGCCAAGATTGGGAAAGTCTTATCCTTATAAATGGCAATGGCAAGCAATAGTGTGTCCTCTCTTTTTTTTATTTTAATATAATGCTGTGACAATCAATTCTTTATCTAAATTTTGTTAATTTTTGTATTTCAAATCATTTAGTTTTATTATTATTATTATTATATGACACCTCCAGGGAATCCAAAGACTCATCGAGGGAGAGCAACTATTCAACAACTCTCAGTCTCCACCAATCCACCACCACCATGACATCCACCAACTACCATCATCATCTAAACCAACTGCATCTACTGCTCACCACCACCACTGCTAGTGTTTTCACAGACAATCACAAGCATCCATGCAACGCAGTGAATTGCTGCAGTAGCAAAGGACATTAATCATCAGAGAGAAAGATGTTATGGTCCATTATATTCCTGATCAGATCACAGCTAGGTTACTAGATGCAGATCAGTCACTTAAAAAAAAAAAAAAAAAAAAAAAAAAAAAAAAAAAAAAACTAGAGAGAGTGCAAACAAAATGGGTAACAAAGATGATGTGAGAATGGTAGGATGTCAGCTACGATGATAGGATGATAGCATATCATATGCAGACCTATGCAGATAGAAGAGCAAACCAGACATATGATAAGTCTGAGATACATAATTTACCTAAGATGTTTACTGGATGGCAGTAAACATCTGTGAGATTTTCTACTGATACCTCTAAAGAGCTTGCTAAACATATGTGGGAGAGATTCAGAACCTTTCTTATCTTCGTGAGTACAGCAGTTCTGCAGGCTGTATGAGATTGATCCTAATGTGTAGGAGACTTCCTGATCGCTTGGTGTATAATCTCATTATCAGATTGTGTGTGGATGAAGCCAATGTAATAGTATGCAAGGGCACATCAAAGCAACATAATGGCATGGAAATTGGTTGCTCCCTGTGTAGGTGTGACATGTCTAAGAGTCAATCTCCTCCCAAAGTCAGTTTCTTCTGTTCTTTTTCTCTTCATCTTAAAAATACTATCATAACAGTAAACCTAAATAGTGTCACTGTAATTAAGATGAAAACAAACCTTCCTCAAAGAAACCCCCCCCCCCCAAAAAAAATAAAAAAATTAACTCAGATTTTGCAAAAAAATTTCTTCCATATTCTACTTTACTGTCATTCGTGGTATAAGCGCCAACCAAAATATATGTGCCATTGTTTGCCAACATCTATATGCAATTTTCTGTTTTTGGCCAAACTTCAAATCACTGCAACAACAACCACAGCCCCGATCTTAAATGTCCAAACACATATCCTGGGTTTCCTTCTGCCACAAGAGTTGTAGAAGCACTTTTATGCCAACCAGTAGTTCTTGCCAGAGGATGCCTAATTTTTAAACTCTTTTTTTTTTTTTTAACCTTCTGTGGTTTAAGATTTTCTTACATCATTATGCATCAATCTAATATCTACTGCTGTCCCATTTCCAAAAATCATTCCAGTCTTTTCATTTGGCTTCTTATCCTTTATGCCTGAGTTTTCTTGCAGTCCAACGCCCCAAAGTTGGACTGCAAGAAACTTAAGTAAAGTCTGCAAACCTAACTGGCTCTATTTTTCCAATTCCACTGCCCAAATTGGAAAAGTTGAGGTATTTGCTGTAAGCAGTAACTTAAAGCAAATTGCTCATACAGAATACCTGAAAGTTCTCTCTGCAAACACAACACTCTTCATCTTTTTTCTCCTTTCAAGTACACTGTTCATGTGACCACTCCTCTTGATAATTTGGATCCCAAACAAGTTTCATCTCTAGAGGAACATACTCTTCCCAATATATTATTCCCAACCTCATGTCTGTCCTTTGGCACTGTAACATCTTCAGATGGGAAGATCAGAGAGCTTTATGCCTCCTTTATGTATACAGTCTATTATTTCCCTTCACCAGATTCAGGTATTCATTGTGATTTTGTATCAACTATTATCCATCATGTTGGAATGAAAGTCTTCATTCCCCCATTCTATTCTGAATTTTCACCATGTATCCAAGCTATGGCTGTTTTCCAAAAAGTATGCCAAGGCAGTCAAAAAAAAAAAAGCTTACAATAAGTGGTTTGAAACACAAAGTTGAGCTTCATTTCACAGCCTATTCTGAATCCTGCAACCCTTGCAAAACCATTATTTCTGAACTAAGCACAACTATGAAAGAGCTTAATGTAGAAAACTTGCTGTGTGTGTGCGTGCCACTTGCAGTTGCGCTTTGTGGTCCTTGCAAAAACTGTTGCGTGCAACTTCTGTCCATCTGTGCTTTCTTCCCAGGTGCTATTTTTGCAATATCTTTAAGTGATAAAGTTTACCTCCTAGTAATTTTCTTCTCATTCAACTCCTGCACAAATATCCAAGGCAAATTACCCCTTCTTTATATGCAACTTTGTATTGCATGCCTCTTGTGGCCCTCCACGAGAAAGACATCAGAAGAATCTTGAACAATCAGGATACCAAAAAGGTTTCTGGTTCTTATGGTATCCCATCAACTGTTCTCAAGAGATGTGCTTCTCTGAACTAACACCTGGTCTTTATAATCTCTACACTATGTTATATGCAGCTGGCATCCATCCTAAAGCATGTAAGCTAGCCCATATACAGCAGTTCCAAAAAACAAGGTGATAAGTATTTACAATCACCTGAGTACTGGAGAAGGTCATCAGCAGTTAACTTCTTCTTCAACATTTAGACTCTCAACATGTCATTTATCACTAATATGAATTTTGCCAATCAAAATCCACAGCAGATCTTGTATACTTACCAACTTTTGGATACATGTTACAAAAGGTTTGGAGAAACCGGTGCTGTTGCATTCAAATTTCCAAGTCATGTAATAAGTTTTGGTATTGATAGTTTTTCAGCAAATTGCTATCTTATGGTCTGTCTTCCTCTTTCTGATTGTATTGCCACTTTTCTCTCAAGTCATCCATTATATGTAATGGTAGAAATTGTTCTTTCTTTAGGTTTTCTGGCTAATGCAGGTCAGTACTGTTATTTTACTTGCCCTCTGCCTCAAATATAGAAATAACCATCTCTCACTGATCTCAAACCCCGTTCACAATTTTGTTGATTATAGCACTCACCCTAACCTAATCATACCAATTTAGGACCTCCTAGATGAGTCTTTGACTCCATGGGGTCTTGTTTAATAATAATAATAATAATACTGCCACACCTTGCAATGCTCAAACATCTCAAGCTTTAATATTATCTACAGTTGTCTTAAACACTGATCTCTACTCAATCCTCCAATGGGAACAATAACAGCCTAGTCCCCTTCGATTTTTCCAAAATAGTTTTGTCTTTTTTTTTTCTTTAAATAAGACCTTGTCCTTCTTCCCCCTTCCTTTTGAAAATGCTCAACTTAATATGAGTACCAGATTTCTCTTCTTGGACTGACTCTCACTCCTAGTCTTTCCTGGCATAATCACAACACTGCTATAGCATATTCATCTTCCAAAAAACTGGGAAGATCTCAAACTTTTACTCCTTTGCATGGACAATATGTTGGGCGTATATTACTTTTCATTTTTCAAATTACTTATTCTGTACAAATCCCAAACTTGCTCAGTTTTGGAATACTGTTCTCACATTTCAGGGAGTGCACCTGAAACTTCTCTAAAAATTCTTTGTGCTGTCAGAACAGAACATTTCAACTGATTGATGATTCCTCCCCTTCTCTTACAGACTTCCTATGCTATTCAGCAGAAATAGCATCCATTATGCTTATTTCTTCTTAACCTGCATGAGCAACAGCAATCCAATCATTTTGAAGTCAAACTGCTAACTTACCAAACATATTATCTTTCATTCATTCTATCTACTGCAGCTCTGTAGAACAGCTTTCCCATGACATATCCCCCCAATGACTGCAGCTCCAACTCTTCAAGAGGAATATCAACATATTACTTTGTTTTTGACCACAATGTACACATGGCATATGGCATTTATTTGCCGTAGGCCTTGTGGCTGCTTGTTTGTGGGAGTGAGAGCAGGAAAAAAAGTAGAACTAAGGCAATGGGAAGCATTACCTAAGAATTTGGTGAGAGTTCTGATGATAAATGAGTGTAACATGTATCACAGACTTTGTGACACCTAGACCAGGTCTTTAAAAATTTTAATTATTATAGGAAATTCAGGAAATAATAAATATTAAGTAATAATAATAATACAGAGCTGCCACAATCTCTCCATGGACTTCAGTAATAATAATAATAAATTGAGCATAATTAAAAGCATAACTATTCTCATTGCAGACTGTTAGTATTTTAGATAGTGTAGTAGTTGCCTTTATTTAAAATCATTCTTTTTTTTTTTTTTTTTTTTTTATGAAATAGGCTCAACAAGTAGGAATGATGACAGAAAACCAGCATTATATAATTACATCTCTTGTAAGTTCTTCTCCATAAATTGTGTATATACTAAATCTTATTTATGATTGAATATGCTTTCTCCTCCCCACTTTTGTTTATAATCATTTTATAGTTATTTATATTTGTTGTATTTTTGTTTCTAAAACTTTTTTTGTTTTATTGCTCACAAATGTTAAGTTATCATCATCAGCACCACTGGAGTATCTACATGAAGTGTAAAGAGACTCATTGCAGAAGGTCCATGCCTATCCACTCATTCACGAACACTCTTCCTCTCAACTTTTAAAGATATTTTAGTCTCTCCTCCTTCTCAATGAAGTGTTACAAAATTCCCTCTGCCTCTATTCTGTTAAATCCCTTTAATTGCATGTATGTTTCTTTCTAATCTCCTCTTGTCTGTATATAACCACACTTGCAGCCCAAAAAAACATTCAGTCTATCTGTCATAAGGAGTATTCCACAGACTTGTCAATATCTTGGTCACCCATCTCAGGATCCTCTCCTCTGCTTCTTTAAAAAAAAAACCCAGGCAATCAAATCTGAATGCAGTAGTTAGCTGTGGTCATATCAAAGCCTTACAAAAGAGGAAAAATTATTTTCTTATCCCTACTTACGCGTTCCTACACCAAGTGAGGAATTTGTTCACTTTTGCAATATATCTCCTAAATTCCACTTGCCCTCCATAATCACTCTCCCCAGTCTACAGACTTATCAGTTTCTTGCTGGACAGTCCTATCTGTGAAATACACAGCTTGTAATATTTTTAGCCCAAAGTTCATAACCATATACACTTTGCTATATTGAACTGCAATTAATCATTATCTTTTTCCTTCAATGTTTGTAGGCAGGAGATCCTGGCAACCATTATTCTTTACTTATTTAAATCATCCTGCAGGATCTCTACATCACCTTTATGATTACACTTTTTTCTTTATTCAATGTTTCAGTATAGAACAACAATTAAAAAAAGGAATGTAATTAATAAAAGGAAATGCTATGCCTATGCCCAACAGATCATGGGGTGAATAGTCATTGGAGGAAATTGATAAAGAGTGAAATTACTTGACCACTGTGAAAAAAAGTTATGGAAGAGGAGGTATAAGATAGCAGAAAACAATCAGATGGATGAGGAATATATGATGCAGTCTAGAAAAGTGATTGTATATTAAGAAAATTAAAAATGCAATATTCATCAATCAATCAAAAAATCAATATTCATCCCATTACTAAAGAAAGGTGATGCCAGAGATTGCACTAATTATTGTACAATAGCACTGATTTCTCCTGCAAGCAAGATCCTGAAGATTATTCAACAGTGGCTATGGCTGGTCATCAATTAGGAGCTACCCAATGTCCAAGCTGGTTTGAGGAAAGAGAGAGGCACTAGGGATCACATCACAAACATCAGATGGATCATTGAGAAGAGACACATGAACACCAGAAAGACCTGAACATGTGTTTCATAGATTACAGGAAGGCTTTTGACTGTGTAGAGCATGATAAGCTATGGGTGGCTCTGCATGGCCTTGGTGTCACACCCCACTTGATAAAGCTTATTAGATCACTGTATTTGAAAGTTTATTTTTCACTTGGTTAGACTATAATAAATTTAGTTTAATCCTTTATCCAAGTGTGAGCAAACAAAGTTTGCGCCTGAAAGTATCTTCAGGACTGGGGTAAGGTAGTACAACACTGGGCAACTCGTTGCAAAGGTGGGGCAAGCTAACATCACTCCTATCTCAGTATCTCCCATAATGCAAAACACATCTCCTTGCGGATATGTATAATGTTATGCATTAAGGGAAGAGCCACTACCCAGACTAGTTTTGACCTTTATTGAAGTCTCTTCAGTGGGAGCCAGGCCTAGAAGTGGAGATACCAAGGCAGAAGCAATGGAGAATTCATCTTTACCTATAGGAGTTGCCATAAGATGTGCTACCTTATTATTAAATTACTCTGGATTTAGAGAAAGATGTTGAAAGTTTATTTTTCACTTGGTTAGACTATAATAAATTTAGTTTAATCCTTTATCCAAGTGTGAGCAAACAAAGTTTGCTCCTGAAAGTATCTTCAGGACTGGGGTAAGGTAGTACAACACCGGGAAACTCGTTGCAAAGGTGGAGCAAGCTAACATCACTTCTATCTCAGTATCTCCCATAATGCAAAACACATCTCCTTGCAGAGTTGTACTACCTTATCCCAGTCCTAAAGATTCTTTCAGGTGCAAACTTTGTTTGCTCACACTTGAATAAAGGATTAAACTAAATTTATTATAGTCTAACCAAGTGAAAAATAAACTTTCAACATCTTTCTCTAAATCCAGAGTAATTTAATAATAAGGTAGCACATCTTATGGCAACTCCTATAGGTAAAGATGAATTCTCCATTGCTTCTGCCTTGGTATCTCCACTTCTAGGCCTGGCTCCCACTGAAGAAACTTCAATAAAGGTCGAAACTAGTCTGGGTAGTGGCTCTTCCCTGAATGCATAATATTATACATATCTGCAAGGAGATGTGTTTTGCATTATGGCGAGTTGCCCGGTATTGAACTACCTTACCCCAGTCCTGAAGATACTTTCAGGCGCAAACTTTGTTTGCTCACACTTGGATAAAGGATTAAACTAAATTTATTATAGATCACTGTATGTTGATCAGGAAGCAACAGTGTGAACACTTTATGGTGACACAGATTGGTTCAGGATCAGCATGGGTGTGAGATGGATGTATTTTGTCCCCATTTCTTTTCAACCTCTATGCTGAAGTGAACATGAGGAAATTATTTTTTTAAATAAAGAAACCTGTGGTGCGATCATAATTAAAAGAAACATACGTATTAACCACAGTGAAAATTATTTAATTGTAAATATTTCATCCTAAGTATCTTAGGACATCATCAGTACAGTATTTTAAAACATTAATAGGAATAACATACAGTTTAGGGTGCATGATTCAATAGAATCTCATTAAACGTGCGTAACGTGTTACGCACGTTTAACACATTCGCTGCCACGCTACTTCGGCATAGTCTGTTCCAGTACGCCGAGCAATTTCACTTCTTCAAGGTCAGTACGGTACTCTCGTTGGCAGCGGTCAGTGTCATACGAGTATACTCGTAGTTGGCTTGTGCAGAGCATATACCATCTATGAGAATACACAGTTTTGATGCTAGTTCCACAAGCCAAGCATTTTCACTTCTTCAAGGTCAGTACGTTAATCTCGTTGCCGGTGGTAAGCATCATACGAGTATACTCGTAGCTGGCTTGTGTAGCTGGTTTACCAACTACAAGTATACTCATGGTTGGCAGCGAACGTGTTAATGAGGGGAAAAATAAAAATAAAAATAAAATTAATTATTTAACACAATTTTTGTATGACAATTTCCCACACTTTAGGTATAGTAAGAACGTCGTTGCGGTTTAAGTTTGGTCTGTGTAGTAGGGCTTCAGAACTTTCTTTGTATAAACATTCATGTTTATATAAAGATCTATGTAAAAGTTTAGACTTTTCCCAATGGATCCTATGGTTTGTATTTTCAATTCCGTGTTGAGAGAGGCTAGATTTCTGTGGTTTAAAAAGACGAATGTAGTCTTGATGTTCCGAGATGTGTTTCTGAACAGACCTACCTTTTCTCCTGAGGACAAACTCTCACCTTTGATGTTACCTGGCGTTTATGAGATTCCATGCTCATGCAAATTGTCTTACTTTGGACAGACAGGTAGGTCTGTTCAGAAACGCATCTTGGAACATCAAGACCACATTCGTCTTTTTAAACCACAGAAATCTGGCCTCTCTCAACACGGAATTGAAAATCCAAACCATAGAATCCATTGAGAAAAGTTTAAACTTTTATATAGATCTTTATATAAACATGAACATTTATACAAAGAAAGTTCTGAAGCCCTACTACACAGGCCAAACTTAAACCGCAACGATGTTCTTACTATTCCTAAAGTATGGGAAATTGTCATACAAAATTGTGTTAAATAATTATTTTATTTTATTTTATTGTTGTTGTTTTTTTACTTCTGTAACACGTTACGCACGTTTAATGAGATTCTATTGTAACCACGTGCCCTAACTGTTTGTTATTCCTATTATTGTTTTAAACTACTGTACTGATGATGTCCTAAGATACTTAGCATGAAATATTTACAATTAAATAATTTTCACTGTGGTTAATATGTGTGTTTCTTTTAATTATAAGGAAATTAGACATGGACTCATGCAATACCAGAGTGAAGATAGGAGGAAGAACTATAAACAACTTGAGGTATGCAGATGACACAACCTTATTGGTGAAAAATGAAGATCTGCTAAATCTAATTTTGAAAATCAAGAAGGAAAGTGAAAAAATGGTAGAGAAGTGAAGTTTAAATTCAATGACGAAGAAATCAAATCAGTTCAGGATTTCATCTTCCTTGATTCAAAAATTGACTGTGGTGGTAGATCCATCCCTGAAATCAAGTGTAGGATCACTCTGGGCTATACTGCAATGGTCAGCATGAATAAGATCTGGAAAAGCAAAGACATCATTATAAGTACCAAAAGTATCAGAGCTATAGTCTTTCCTATAACAACGAATGAGTACGAGAGCTGGACAATAAAAAGGGCTGACAGAAGAAAAATTACTGCATTTAAAATGGGGTGCTGATGGAAACCGTTACACATACCATGGACAGCTAGAGTGACAAATAGAGAGGTCCTGGAGCACATAAAACCAGCGACATCACTGGAAGCTAAAATCACTAGACTACGACTAACTTACTTTGGCTATGTCATGTGTACCAACTCACTAGAGAAGTCTGTGATGTTGGGAATGATCAGTGGAGAAGAAGGGACTGAAAAAGAACATGCTGGCTCAACACCATTCAAATGGATACCAACATGAACATCAGACAAATGAAAGAACCATGGAGAACACTTGCCTACAAAGTCACCAAGAGTCAAACATGACTGAATAGTTAAATCATCATCAAAAATGCAATATCCAAGACAAGCCATAGGAAGTTCAAAGGAATATTTCTCTGCTGTGAAGCATGTACATGATTATGAAGCTTACAAAAGGTTCACACTGGCTAATGGTAATGGTGACAGAGTGACCAGCTATAAAGAGTATTGTAGAATTATATGTATGCATTTTGCATGAGAACTTCATACTGGTCAGATGTTGAGCAAATCCAAGAAGAATATTAGAGGAGACTAGTAGTGAATAAACTGGAGATGTTGAGTATGTTTAATGTTAATAAGAATGTTTGATTGGATAGTATATCATTATTGAATAATGAAGATATGTTTTTTGAATGGATTCTGTTTTGGTGTCTGAAAAAGTCATTCAATGAGAGTACGGAAGTGCACTATCTGGAAAATTAGAGCTAGGTGTGGGAAAAGTAGAGCAGAGCAGCACATGAACTCACACCCACTGATTTGAAGGGTAAGCAAGTGTGAAAATAAGAATAATAAAAAAAATGCTACATACAATTTCTCAGCCCTTGAATTTAAATAGGTTTATCATTATAAGATGTAGGCTCAGATAGATTGCATTTCACATATACAGTGGTACCTTGGTTAACGACAGTAATCCGTTCCAGGACTACCGTCATTAACCAAAACTGTCGTTATCCAAGGCGCGATTCCCCCTAAGATTTAATTGAAAATCGATTAATTTGTTCTGGCTCCTCCCCACAACCATAGTACATATTAAAAATGCAGATAAAACTAATTTAAAATGTCATAAAACTATGGTAAATATCATTTATTATTATACAGTATATGTATTTGCTACAAAAAAATAACATTAATAAAATGAATTGTTCATGAAAACAGTTTTTGATTATTAATCTTCACCAGAAGGACAATTGGGCTCACTTCGGAATTTTTTGACAAATGGACCTGTAAAAAACATGTCTAGGGTTGTTTGCTTCTTCCTCTTTTTTAAAATGTTTCTGAAAAACTGCATGGACTTTTCATTAAGAAGTATTTTTTCTTCTTTTGTGATAAATGTCCTGTTGGGCATTTTCTTCCAAAATAACCCAATCTCATCACAATTGAAGACTTGTTGAGGTAGGTATTCTCCTTCTATAATTCTTGTAAAGCTTTTGATAAATTTATCTGCTGCTGCTGCTTTGTCAGCACTAGCCGTCTCTCTGTGTCTGACCACACTATGAATTCTTGTTCTTTTTTTAAAGTTGTCAAACCAACCTCTGCTACCTTTGAAATCATCATCATCTACCTCAGAACTTAATCCCGAAGTCTTCTTTTTCAAATCTTGATAAATCTGTTTAGTTTTCTGACAGATTGCATTTTGAGATGTAGTATTGCCCACCATTTTTCTTTCTTTGATCCAAATAGATTTTTCCATTTGCTCAAAAAGAAGCCCTCTGACATTCAACCTTGAAGTTCCCTTAGCAACCTTAGCTACCATAAGCTCTTCTTCTTTCTTAGCCAAAATGGTCAATATTGTAGAATGACTGGGTTCATATATTCGAGCTAGCTGCATAACTTTCACACCTTCATGATGTTTTGCTATTATTTCTTTCTTCTGTTCAATAGAGAAAATTTTTCTGTTTTTTTTTCCCTCACTACCTTTCTTTTTGGGACCTATTTTGTCACACAGTAAAAAAATTCACTCCATAAAAAAAAAGATACGCAAAATACAGTATTATTGCAAATTGTACAACACTAAGACAAGGGATACAAAGAACATATTGTCACCTGAAAATAAAAGTAAAAGTTCAAAAAACAACTTTTTGAAATAAAAATTAACAGTTAAATTCGAAACAAAATGCACTAAGTCAAAACTTTTTGACTTAGTGCATTTTGCTTGTAAGGTGACGATATTAGATACAGCACTTACAGTAACATACACTGATTAGCAGCTTATAAATACAATGATTATTATACAGATGAGATTTGATTTTGCCTTTTGATGGCAAACGAACAGTGAGACGTACCCACCGATTTATTGTCTATATGAACCAACACATAAAAAATAAATGCTTAAATACTCATTTTCATCATAAAATGCATTTATAATCACAAATTTTAAAATAAAGCACAGTACACTACAAGAAAAGAAACAATAAATGGAAAATGTAAACAGCTGGCTATGATGGGTCAAACATATCTGAGCTTCACAGCTATGCCGCGTGGCTGTTCTCTATTCGACAATGTCTTCCCACTCGTGGCTGAGTGCAATCGGAAAATTCCGGTTTTTTAGATCGGATAGAGGTTCACATAATCAAGAATTGTTAACCAAAGCCTGTGTCGTTAACCTAGAGATTTTTTCTTACAGCCACTCATCGTTAACCAAGTACGTCGTTATCTGAGGCCATTGTTAACCAAGGCACCACTGTATTATACTAATGCCAGATGATCCTTCTAATAATAATCTAGCATTCATTTAGAAGGAACGTATTCTTCTATAGATGGATAGGTTTGGTTGATGGATGGATGGATGGATCTTTATCCTCAGGCTTTTGCAACTAATGCTAGAATTCCTCAGGGCTCTATTCTTACACCTACTTCCTTCCATTAGTGGCTTTCTGTCAAATCAAATACTGCATTCCTCTTTCTCATTTGATGATCCTTCTTCTCTGCTTCTTGTTATCATCATCAAGACATTTGCTTTATACAACTGCCATTTGGTCTTTCCATATGGCAGTTATTTTCTGCTCTCCCTCACACACACACACACGCTTTCTCTCTTTCTCCTTTCACTATATATTTATCTGCTCCTTTTGGAGATTAGTTTCTTCCATTTCTGTTCTGTTATCATAATTTTTTCTATAGTCTACATTTATACCTCCTTTAATTGTTTATGCTGCTTGTATTTTACTTCTCTCTCTCTTTACTGTCCATATTGCTGAAACATATGGGAGTAGTGCTATTATTTCCAAAATTGAAGTTTACATGCAGAATATGCATCCAGAAGTAGTGCATTTCTTTTGAAATGTACTACTGCTGGATGAAATATAGGTTCATGTCATTTTCAAACAACTTTTATTCCTCCCATACCTAATATCATTAACAAAGATAATTTTTATGAATATATTTGAGGGAATAAGATAAAATAGTTACTTAAATAAAGAGCCAATAGGAACTATTGGAATAAAGACCTATTGGCTCTTTATTTAAGTAATTTATGGATGCACCTTTTTGACAACTCATATTGCAAAGTATAAAGTTCTCTTCCCTATAACCTCAGTATTACCTGGTCTACCTACTCACTGATGAGACCTCAATAAAGGTCGAAGCCAGTCTGGGTAGTGACCTTCCACCATAATGTATAACATCAAACATCTCCTTGGAGATGTGTTTTACATTATGGGTAATACCAAGAATAGTGATTAGAACTTTACCCACCTTTGCAACGAGTTGCCCAAATGTTGAACTATACGGCACTTTAGCTTACGCTACGGTCTGCCGAAACTTTTATAGTTTGCTATATTCGGCATGAAACTCTTTGATTCCTATCTTTGAGTTTCTTATTCAGCTTTGAAATAATGTGGGATTTAATATCCCCTTAATTTAAATAAAGATAAAAGAGTATTATTATATGGATACCTGCATGGAGTCTTAAGACTCATCGTGGGAGACCCAAACTATCCACACACACTACCTCTCCTTAAACTGATTAACAGACAAGGTACATACAACTGACACTGGCATCCCATTCCATTCATTCACAATTCTCTAAGTGAAAAATCTAGTCCTCACATCCCTACTAACCACACTTTTATTCAACTTCCAGAGATGATCTCTTGTTCTGGCCCCTCTAGCCAAGTGCTGAAACATTTCCTCTGCATCAATCCTATAAAATCCTTTAAGTAACTTCAATATTTCTATCATATCCCCTCCTATCCTCATAGGGAACATTCCACAAACCATTCACCAACTTGGTCACTCACCTCTGAATGCTCTCTGCCACTTCCCCATCACTCACGAAACCCAGGAGACAAGACCTGAGTACAGTAACCCAAATGTGAACATATCACGGCCTTATTTATTTATTTATTCTTATGGCAAAAGGAATACAAACCAGCTACAGGTCAATGTCTACTCCAGAAAGCCAATCCAGGACCTCATCCATCATGGATGTCCTGGAGGTCACAACCGTGAAATCGACGTCTTGGGCAGTCATTCACAATATGAGTGATTATCTGGGCCATGGGGGAACAGTCACAATATGGGGTGGTCTGACAGTCTCTATTTATGTAGTAGGTAGCTACATCTGCCCTGGTTAGTTCTGATCCTGTTGATAGATGACCAAATCTTCCTAGGAAGGCAAAACCAGACTGTGGAGCACAGGAATCTTCAACCAGGAAGCCATTTGTTGGAAGATTGTTGGACCAGTGTTTTCTCTCTCTCTCTCTCTCTCTCTCTCTCTCCACATGTCATGTGTTGGTGGTAAGGCAGCTGAAGAGAGTTCGTTCACGGACCAGAAAGGGTTTCTTGATTTTAGCCGAAGACTAGGTGGATTTATGAGAGTCTGGTGCAGGGGCAGGTTGCTCATTACTTTATTAAATTCTTTAATTGAGGCTTGTCTTCTCCGTATATTTGGTGGAGCAATGTTAGATAGGATAGGCAGCTGGGGGAGAGGGAGTGATTCTCAGTGTCCCACTAATTGTATGCATGGTAGAGTTTAGCTGGGTGTCTATAATGCTAGTGTGCGCGCTTCTTTCCCAGACAGGGGGGGGGCACAGTATTCTGCAGAGGATGCGAGGGCTAGTGCAGATGACCTTAGGACTTCTGTACCACAACCCCAGGTTGTTCCAGCAGCCCTTGAAATGATATTATTTCTCGTTTGTATTTTCGGAAAACTTTGTGCCTTTTAAAGCAGAATGACTTCCTTATCTATACTTGTTAGTGTGTTTAAGTAATCTTATGAACTACTTTAGCAACATTAGCAATCTGTCCTCTAAACTTAAATTCTCTGTCTACCACCACCTCTAAATTCTCTAGCTTCATTTATTTTCTGGAGTACATTTCCATCAATGTTGTACACAGCATGTAATCTTTTTATCCCAAAATGTATAACTTTGCATTTTTCCACATTAAACTGATACCTATTATCTTTTGCTCATACTAATAGCCTATTTAAATCATCCTGCATGCTCTCCACATCACCTTGATTCACTATTGCTCTGCCTTTTTCATCATCAGCAAACAACTAAATATTTCCTTTCAGGTTATTTCCTATATCATTTATGTTATGTACAGATTAAATAGCAGTGGTCCCAGCACTGAACCTTGTGTTACATCACTAGTCACCTGTTTTTGCCTTGATTCTACCCCTCCATATATCACTTTTTGATATCTATCCAGCAGCCACCTTCTTATTCACATAACCAGTGTCTTATCCATCCCCATTTGTTCTAATTTTCATAACAAAGTTCCATGTGGTATTCTGTCAGGTGCCTTTGCAAAATCATTGTGTAGCCATTTCCTTTATTCAACTCTGCTGTTTACTCTATTATAAAAAGTTAATAAATTACTAAGGCAACACAACTAGAATGATTTTCTCCAAACAGTCTAATAAGCATACCATGACATAGGATACAAGAAACATCTTGTATCCTATGTCATGGTATGCTTTGAGCATAGAAGAAACAATTTCTTTTTAATCTGAAGATTTGTGGTTGCCAAAAAGTTTTCAGCAACCAACTTAAAATATTTCCATGCATTGTCTTCCTTTTGGTTTGGGATTGTTCATTAACAATTTAATTTCTGGCCCAATGAAAATGCTTTCCTTTCCTTTTGCAGGGTTTCAGTATTTGGTTGAAATAATGAAACCCTGTTTCTTCCTGATTCATTGCTTTCACAAAGTTTTTCATAAGTCTAGGTTTGGTGTGAAGTGTTGGCAAATAGATTTTTTTCTCTCTCTACTAACGGTGCATGTTTAACATTCTTTTGTCCAGGTGTGAAATGTGTATGCAAAGGTCGCTGTTTAACAACATAATGATTGTTGCTGGTCTTGCTGTCCGATTCACATAGGAAGCAACAATACTTAGTGTATCCTATTTGTAACCCAAGCAAAATGCAATGACTTTAAGTTCGACATAGATGTTCCACTTGTAGGCATCATAATTAATGCTTCTCGGCACTGTTTTCATGTTTTTGTATGTTTCCTAAATACAACTGAATGGGCTATTGTGATAGATGGATATAAGCCCCCATTGCAAAGAACAGTTTTCAGACTAGATTTTGATGACTTAACAAAAGGTCTCCATTCAGATGGTGTGTGTGTGTGTGTTCAATGCCATAGGCCTCTATTAACCCATCTATGTTAGTACAAAAGGTCAGGGTATTACTTTCACTGAAATAACTGATGCACTTGCTTTGACAGTGTCTGAAATATGTGACTTTGTTCCTTCAGCTAGAAGATTCCATCTTTGCAGCCATGATGCTAACAGTTCTGTGTGATCCTTTGTAAGATCAAGATATCTTACAAGATCATTCAATTCCTCTTGGATGATTAGGTGTGGATCATCATTTTTGACTCCAGAATCATGTTCTGTGTCAGATGTTTCCTCTGTTTCTTCATCACCACTTTCGATGTCTGCAGGTGTTGGATGTTCAGTACTTCTAAATCAACAGAATGAGGTACTGGTTGCAAAGCCAATGCAACATTTGGATACACGATGTGTTTCTTATTTTTTTATGAATATCCTGAAACTTTTGTAAGGCAGAAATAACAGTCAGTAAAATGATTGATTGGCTCTCACCAAATCACTAGAACAGCCAATTTACATTCAGGGTCCGGTTACTTTCAATCAAGCCAGCAAATTAACCACACAACTTGCACAACACATGCAGAGCCCAGCTTTTATCTTGATCACCTACCTTACAACTGAAATAACATTTGTAGGCATCCTTAACTTTGCAAATGATCTCTGCTTCTTCTTTGGAGTGAACTCCCTACACACATAGCAAAACAAATTAGAAGAAAATTAGAATTGGCACACATACAAGGCATTTTTCTGTACAGAGAGAGAATACGGTATAAGGTGAAACATTGGAATGTGTTGCATCATCTTACCAGTAGTTACATATGTATTGCATCATCTCTTGTTAACTTAGCACGATTGATGCAATATACAGCAGAATGTGATTGCATCATAGTAAACAACAATAGCTCATACAGGGCCTATTGTTTTTTTCTGGAATGGTATGTGATAGAAAAATTTTTAAAACATATTTGAAATTAGCATGAAAAACTGATTCAGAAATACCTCTTCTTGCAAAGGAAACAATATGTGTTTCGAACAGTGAATTATCTGTTAAGACTCCAATATTAGCAAATCCTGTACTGGGTGATCCAAAAGTTGCACACATCATAAAATAAACTTGAATTTTTCAGTATTAGTGATGAACTTATAGAACTAAATTGCTACAAACAAAGCTTATAACTGCATCTTTACAATTGCAAAAACAGATAACATTACTAAAGCAAATGTTCAAAATGGCCACCTGGTTCTTGAATGCAGGCAAGTGATCTTTTTTAC
Source organism: Typopeltis vanoorti (assembly GCF_054136105.1). Classification (NCBI taxonomy): domain Eukaryota; kingdom Metazoa; phylum Arthropoda; class Arachnida; order Uropygi; family Thelyphonidae; genus Typopeltis; species Typopeltis vanoorti. The sequence continues at coordinate 84,152,964 of NC_143560.1, read as the reverse complement.
CATATTGGAGGCAACTCTTTGAAGAATGGAATTACTGACTACTCTGATTACTTCAGCAGTGTTCATCTTCAGTTCATCAATTATGTGAGGATTATTTTTATACACTTTACCTTTCAGGTTACCCCATAAGAAGAAATCTGGAGGTGAGAAATCTGGCAACCTTGAGGGTCAAAGTCCTTTAGAAATAGCTATCACCAAAAACCTATTGCAAACATTGCATTGTTTCATTTGATGTATGGCAAGTGGCACCATCTTGCTGAAAACAGTAATCACATTCTTCAATCTCAAGGAGAGCTATGAACTGGGTGATGATGTCTTGGTACAGTGCACTGTTCTACGATGTCTCAAAGAAAATGGATCCGACAATGCAAAAGCATGATACTGCAGAGCACACTCTGATTTAAATTGGAGTGTGGTGTGCTCTTGTATCATCATCATCATCATCATCATCAAATTCCTGCCATATACCCTCAAGGGGTTTACAGGATATGATAGTACTACATAAAAAAAATTACATCATTATTAATTTCCTATCTACAATTTTCCTCCAAATCAGTCTGTTACTTGTCAAGACTCCAACATTATAAGATCTTATATTTCTATCGTCTAAAGCACTTTGTACCGTATCAATCCACCTATATCTTGGTCTTCCTCTGGGTTGTTTTGCTGCCAACCTGGCAGAGAACACTTGTTTTGCTAATCTTTCCTCGCCCATTCTGTTTAAGTGACCATACCACCTGAGACCATCTCTGTTAACACACTCATGGATGCTGACAGTGTCAAGTTCTTTCCTAATATCCTCGTTTTTAATATGATATTGCCATTGATGCCATCTGTTCACGCCTATAATCTTTCTTAGGACTCTCATATCTGTAAGATATGGTATCTATTACAGATACTATATCTATTATCTGTGGTCTCTAGTCTTTGGTCAAGTGTTTTACTTCTGACCCAGCTCTCAGATCCATAAGTTAAAACTGGTTTGAACACTGTCTTGTATACAGCTAATTTAGTGTTCCGACTAATTTCTCTCTTATTCCATATGAATTTATTCAATTGACTTCCCACCATACCAGCTTTGCTGATTCTGTTGTCTATTTCTATATTTAGTTTACCATCTTCAGTAAAAATCATGCCTAAATAGCTGAAATGTTTTACTTGTTCCACAGGTTCTCCATTCACAACACAGTTGACATTTTCAATGATTCTGCCTATTTTCATTGTCTTTGTCTTTTTATTGCTGACCTTCATACCATATCTATTACAACAGCTATTCAATTTAGTCAGAGAATCTTGCAGACTTGTAGCAGATTTATTTAGAAGTATAACATCGTCTGCATAAAGCAAAGAGCCGACATTAACATCTCCAATTTTGATATCATGTTTAATAACACTTTCCTTCATAATGTGATCCATATAGATAATGAATAACAGAGGGGATAATGAACATCCTTGTCTCACACCAGATTTAACATTAAACCATCTTCCTGTACTTCCTTCAATTCTAACTGCTGACTTACAACTCAAATAAAGACTAAATATTGCTTGATATAATGCCCCATTGACGCCATATAACTGCAGTGTATTGAATAGCTTCTCTCTTGGCACCTTGTCATATGCCTTTTCCAAATCGACAAAACTTAAATACAGATCTTTGTTATATTCCCATGCTTTCTCGACTATTTGTCGTAAAGTGAAGATCTGATCCTGACAGCCTCTATTTGGCCTGAATCCAGCTTGTTCTTCACCAAGCTTTTCTTCCACAATTCTTCTCAACCGTTTCTCAAGTATACTTGCATAGATCTTGCCAGGAACACTCAGTAGGGAAATACCTCTGTAATTCTCACATGCAGTTTTATTTCCCTTTTTATATATGGGTACTATGAGAGCTCTACTCCAATCATCGGGAATTCGTCCCTCTGTCCAGGCTTTCTGAACTATGCAGTGCAGCCACTGTAAGACTCTTATACCAACATACTTCAGCATTTCTGGTCGAATATCATCTATTCCTGCTGCCTTTCCACATTTCAAGCCTTTGATGGCTTTTTCTACTTCAAGTATGGATATGTATTCCTGACTGCATGCCTGGTCAGTGTTTTTTACCACTGTGCTGTCATCACTGCTTGTTTCATTTAGAAGTTTTTCAAAGTAATTACTCCATACTTCAAGGATATCTTTTTCAACCGTTTTCATGTCACCTTTATCATCTCTAATTCCTTTTACAGCACTCTTTCCTCCATTCTTAAGCTTCTTCAGCAACCTCCAGAATATGTTGCCACCTTCTTGATATTTATTTTCTATATTCTTGCCAAAGTCCTCCCATGACTTTTGTATAGCTAGTTTCACACAGTGTTTAGCATTCTTGCATTTGTCTCTATATTCTCTAAGAGCACAAGCTGACTTATTTGACAGGAATTTTTGATATGCTTTCTTCTTTTCCTTCACTGCTTCTTTAACTTCCTGTTAAAGAGGCAGTGAGAATCAGAAAATCAGAAAAAAATCAGAACTCCACCAGGGAGTTCTGATTTTTTTATCCTTACAGACAACCTCACCATGTTTTCTTCAGAGTTTGCCACTGAATCTCCAAAGTTTGATTCCTGTTCTCAAACTCTTTCATTTTTTTCTTCAATAATCTTTGTGTATTTTAGTCTACAGTTCACATCTGAGAGCTGCTCAACTTTTATTCGCTTTAAAACTTTCTTACGTGTTATTCTTTTCAATATTAAATTCAATTTTATCCTGCTCAAGACTAAATAGTGATCACTTCCAATTTCAAATCCTCTGTACACTCTGGTGTCCTGCACCAGGGAGAAAACATCACTATCAACAATAACATAGTCAATGAGACTTTTCTTATTCCTAGTCTCTTCTCTCCATGTGAATTTGTGCACATTTTTATGTTGGAACATGGTGTTAGTAATAACTAGTCCATGTACTGAGCAGAAATCCAACAGATATTTGCCATTATTATTAGCTTTGCTCTTTTCTCCAAATTTTCCCAAAATATTTTTGTATGTCTCACAATCATTTCCTACTCTGCTATTTAGATCCCCAACAAGGACCAACTTTTCATTTTTCATTGTGTCAGTTGCTTTTTCTAAAGCCTCAAAAAACTCCTCCACTTCTACCTTAGTAGAACCTTCTGTGGGACCATAGGCACAAATAAGTCTCATTGTCCAGTTCCCCATTTTCATAGTTGCCCACATTACTCTACTTGAGACTGACTGCCATTCAAGAAGATTAGCCTCGTATTTTGTGTTGAATACTATGGCTACTCCTTCTTTTCCTTGATTGTCATTGCCTGAATATAACATTTTGTATTTATTGCTCAGAAAGATCTCACCAGTTTTGGTCTTTTTTGTTTCAGTCACCCCTATTATGTCGATCTGGTACATCTAATTCCTCAGCTAGCTCCATTTCTTTGCCATTCAGGCTTCTTACATTGATAGTACTGATCTTTAACTCTGGTGACGTTGAGTTGGGGTTTGTTTTCAGATTTGTTCCAGTAGCTGACTTTTCGCTGTTCACCCTGGTTCCTTGGCGAAAACAACGGGGGCCTTGTTTAACCGGGCGACGCCCCAGCCGGCATGAAAATCTGTCATGTTATACCATCATTTTTTTTATTTTTATTTTGGTTTAACCAATAAGAATACAATTTGGTCGGCTAAATCCCAAATTGCCAGCCCATCCTCTTTCGTTCAGTATCCAAGTAGATACCCAACAGGGTGCACCACGAGAAGGTGAGGATTGGACATTAGGTCAGAAGCCCTGGTCGGTTCTCCGCATTCCTTTAAAGGCTATGTGGTGGTCTCCTCTCAGTTATACAGCTTTGACCCTTAAGCACCCCTGTGCTCTTATATTCTCTGAAAAATTTCAGAGAATTTTCATTTTTCTTCAACAGATCAAAACCACCTACATTAAACAAGTTTTTCCTTATCCAGTGGCATCAATTCATGAACATAAAGGTATGAACGATGCTTTAATTGTTTCATGGCTCTCCAAGTACTACCATATGACATACCTATCTTTGCAGAGAGTTTTCTAAGACTCTTTGAAGGTGAACGTTGTGTACCACAGTCACTTTAGTCTCAGTCAGAATAGAAGGTTTTACAAGCTGCTATTTGTCTGCAACTGATCCGGTCTCCCCAAAAGCATTTGATTAATGTCATAATTGTCAAATTTTGAGGAATTTCGGAGTCAGGATACTTCTGAGACAACTCCTCCACAACATTTGCATAAGAACGTCAGAAAAATAACGTTCCAAAATAACAACTCGTTGCTGCTTGGAAAGTACCATTTTGCTTTCCTAATAAACAAACTATGCAATGGATGCCCAATACCCGACATAGATTACATGATAGTGGCCAATAGTCCTAGGATGCCATCTGTAGGCAAAATGAATAATTCGAATTGAAACTCTTCGATGCAACTCAGCTTCAATTTCAACTTTGATGTGCACGACTTTCCTTTCCTCTTCCATTTTGTTTAAGTGACCATACCAACTTAGAGCTAATCTAAGATGGTATGGTTTTTCTTTCATTCATTCCTGAATGTCATTAATATCCACATTTTTATTTTGGTTCTGCTGTTGATGCCATCTTTTCATTCTCGTAATTTTTCTCAGGATCAGATTTTTCATATCTGTGGTCTCCAGCCTTTGATCCAGTGTTTCATTTCTAGCCCAGCTCTCAGTTCCATAAGTTAAAATTGGTTTGTATAGTTTCTTGCATGCGGCTAGTTTAGGTTTTCACTAATTCTCTCTTATTCCCTAGAAATTTATTCAGGTGACTCTTACTAGACCAGATTTGACAATTATGTTGTTTATTTTCATATTTAGTTTGTATCTTCACTAAAAATTGTGCTTAAATACCTGAAATATTTTACTTGTTCTATGGGTTCTCTTTTCAGGATGTAGTCATTGTTTTTAGTATTTCTGCCTATTTTCATCATCCTTGTCTTTTTATTGCTGATTTTCATAACAAATTTGTTATAGCTATTATTCAGTTAAGTTATGGAATCATTCAGACTTCCACTGGGATTTTTTTAGCAGTACAATATTATCTGCATGAAGTAACAAATTGAGTTGAGTATCTCCAATTCTGATATCAGGCCCAATGTGCTCAGGCCTTCATAATGTGATCCATATAGATGATGAATAACAATGGAGATAATGTGCATCCTTGTTGTAAACCCAAATTTACATCAAATCATCATCCTGTGCCTCCTTAATTCTAACTGTTCACTAACAGTCAATGATGTGCTGGAATCAGCTCACATGAGGCTGTTGTTAAATTTCCAGAAATTTGCATGCCATTTTACTTACTTAAAATTATAATAACTGTATTAACTCATGTAAAATATTATTTATTAGTGGAATTTTTGCCTGAGTATCACAGGCATCTTCAGTACATTAAAAAGGCTAATCAAACAATAGCTGACAATTCCAAACGGTACCACCTAAGTAGTTAATGTAAGATAACTAAAAAAATGTCATTAAGTTTCCTTACTTGTTTAAAAAATAACACACACACACACACGCGCACACACAATTAAAAAGTTAGGAAAGATTAGCTGATTTAAAAAATATCTTCCACATAGGGGATAGACATAAACCATCGGATCTGTTTAAGTTAGGAAAGTGAAGTGACGTTTCATATGTTTCTTTGTAAAGCTGTTCCATGAGGAACCAACTTTTGTGAATGACTTTTGTTTTGTTCCAGTGAACTCTGTGTCTTGTGTTGAGGAAATAATATATTGCAATTCTTTCTGTAATAGTTCCTCTGAAGAACAAAAGGAGTGGGCCCAATGAATCAGTGTTTTAATAGTTCCTGCCTTTTGACTGAGATGGTGATGAGATTCAGCATGGAGATAATGGCCTGTATGAGTCTTCTTCCTATAGACTGAGAAATGTAGGTTACTATCTGGTTGGTGAAGAATTAAAAGATCTAAAAAGGCTAACTGCTTATTTACTTCTACTATAGGGTAGTAGAAGTAGGTTGAACTGGGTGAACTGGATCCTTGGATGAAGTGCATTTAATTTAGAGAGAAACTGTTGTAATTCATCAGAAGAGCCGTTCCAGATAGCAAAAATGTTATCTACATATCTGAACCAATGAGTAGGTCTAGGTGAAATGTTGTCAAAAATATGTTGTTAAAAGTGCTCCATAAAGAAGTTGACAATAGCAGGAGAAATAAGATTGCCCATTGCTGTTCCTTCAGTTTGTTGATACAACTTGTTTTTAAAGGAAAAATAACCAGAATGCATTAAAAAATCAATATTTTAACAATGTCTGAAGGAAATTCTTGTTGCAGTAATTCAATAGTGTCAGATAAAGGAACATTGGTAAATAATGAAAAAACATTTAAACTAATCATAATATCCGAAACATCCAAATGGAGACCTGAAATTTTATTTTTGAAATCCAAAGAATTTTTTTATATAAATAGCAGTTCTAGTTGAAGAAGAATAAATTTGATAAAAATTTTGAAATTTTGCAAGTGGGACAACCTATACAGTCTACAACTGGTCTTAACGGAATGCCTGGTTTATGAACTTTTGGAAGACCATTCATAGGTGGACGACTGAAAGAGGTTTTAAGTTTTTCTTTTGATCCTCATCCCACATAGATAAATTATCAGTAACAGAATTAAGTCTTTTTAATTGACTCCTGGTAGGATCCAATGTGAGGTGCCTTGAGTTGAATAGTTGCGGAGCAGTAGAGACATTTTTCTCTCATATTCTCTTCCATCTTGAATAACTACAGCCTTCCCTTTGTCATCTTTCATAATAATTAAATTATTATTAATATTCTTCTGTGATTTCAGTGCTTTTAATTCAGAGTAAGATAGGTTAGGACGTGGAGGCTTTGCATTAAAACTGATAAGAATTTTTGCATATTTAAAACGTGTCCTGTTAGCTGTTTTTTGGGATAAATATCGAATACCTCTGTCTGTACTATGAAAAATATCCATCAGGGGTACCTTATTCGGAGCAATGGTGAAATTATGTCCTTTTGATAAAACAAGATGTTCACTGTCTGTTAGTGGACTGCCGGAAACATTGATGACTACTCTATCTGTAATTGTTTCAGCTGTGTGATAGTGATGGAAGAACAAGAGGTCATCTCTGGAAATTAAAGAAGAGTGTGGTTAACAAAGGTGTTCAGAACAAGGTTTTTTGCCTGAGAATGGTGAACGAGTGGAATTCATTGCCTGACTTAGTTGTGAGCTCTTCGTCTGTAAATGAATTCAAGAAGAGATATGACAGATATTGTTTTGCTAGTTTGAGTCTCCCGCGATGAGTCTACTGACTCCATGGAGATACCCGTAATAATAATAATAATAATAATAATAATTATATCCATGCTGAATCTCATCACCATCTCAGTCAAAAGGTGGGAACTATTAAAACACTGGTTTATTGGGCCCACTCCTTTTGTTCTTCAGAGGAACTATTACAAAAAGAATTGCAATATATTATTTCCTCTTTTCTGTCTAATGTATATAAGAATTCTTTTATCAAAAGAGCTTTAAGTAGTTTTAATATATCTTCCTCTTCAAATACAGAAGAAATAACGCATATTCCTATCCCTTATGTACAAGGCATTAGTGAACACATAGCAAAAGTTTTAAAACCAATAAATATTTTTGTTGCCTTTCGACCCACAGAAAAATCACTACCTTTCTCACTTCTCCAAAGGACAACCTTCCACATCTCAGTTATCCAGATGTCTACCAGATTCCTTGCTCTTGTGGTTATTTTATTGGGTTATCTTATTTCGGACAAACAGGAAGAACACAAGTTGTATATTCAATACCTTGAACATGAACATTCTGGACTTGTAGAGCATGCCATCAACACTAGACATAGAGTTCATTGGAACAATGCGATTTTGAGTAGGGTGTCACATCCCCCCCCCTCCACTCCCATTTGTTAAGAGTAAATCTTGGGGGCGGCCAGCCATATGAAGACTTCTCTGAGGAAAGGATGTATGTGGAACTACAAGTCTAGTAATGGTGTAGTTCCACAAGGAGCTAGAAGGCCTGGAGCTATAGTATGAAATGAGGAGTTAAGCAGTAAAGAGATGAGTGCTGCATATGAATTACTAAGAGATATTTAACATTATTTGTGCAGATATATTCCAAAGATTAAGAGGCTGAATAAGGTAGGTTTCAAATAATTGAATAAAGGGATAGCACAAAATCTGGAAGAAAAGGATATTGAGAAGACAGCACAAGATGAATAATAGTAATGGTTAATTTCATGAGGAGTATAAAGGGCAGACCAGGGAGGTGACTAAGTTAATTAGAACAACACAATGCAGTATAAGAAGAAATTAGCAAATCAGGCCAAGAAAAACTGTTGAGAGTTTTCAGATATATGCAGGTAGAAGGAAGAATGATTATGGTATGATATTAATGGATGGAGATGAGAGAATACAAACCACTGCACAGGGCATAGTTGAGATATTCAGTGAGCAATTTATAAAGGTGTTTCATCCTTGTTAGGGTGAAATCACGAGAAGCTCAAGTATAGAGGAAATAGAACAGGATAGCTTTAATGGTGAGCGAGCAGGAGGTATATAATAATAATTATTATTATTATTACCCCAAGACCTCATGGCATCAAAGACTCATCTGGGAGGTCCTTTTATCACACACACACAGCTCATACCATGCATTGAACACATTCAAACTCCTTGCAGACACCACACTCTCAGATGAGAGATAAGAAATGAGAAATTAAATAAGCTTGATGTCAATAAGGCAATAGGATTTGATGGCATATCACCACATGTCTTAAGGGAATTCTTGGGAATTGGCAGTAGCATTGGCATGCCTGTTTAATAAGAGTCTTATAACAGCACAGAGTGAAAAGATGGTAAAATTGTTCCACTGTATAAAGGTGGTGATAAGGCAGTGGCTAAAAATTATACGCCAATCTCTATATCTGGAGTAGTGGTTAAAGTATTGGAGAGATTAGTGATAACTAGGATAGAGGAATAGGTTGATAACAGCAGTATCTTCTGTGATTGTCAGTATAGGTTTGTTGAAGGGCGATCATGTTTTACAAACTTACTAATGTACTATAACAGGTGTAGAATGTATTGGACAAGAGAGATGTGCATACAGTGATATTCTTAGATTTTGCAAAAGCTTTTGATAAACTGCCACATGACAGGCTATTAAATAACTTGAAATGGATGAGATTGGATAACAGAGTAGCAAGTTGGATTGGTGATTGGCTGTCAGATAGTTATCACAAATTGTATATGGGGGATGCGGTATTCCGAAAGAGGAAAGTTACTAGTAGTATGCCACAGGGGTTTCTATCGAGGCCATTGTTCAACTTGTATATCATTATTGGTTGGGTTTGACTAGTGATATTGAACTATTTGCAGATGATGCAAAATTTGGGAGAACAATGTGGAGTCAAGCAGATAATGTGGCTTTAATGGAGAACTTGAATAATTGTATGAGTGGACAGGTAAGTTGAACATACCACAGTGCTGCAAAAGTTTAAAGTTCTGATAGGTTCTCTCTAAGGTTCTTAAACTCAGTAAGGAATGATGGGATGCAAAGGATACATATGGTGGGGAAAATTAGATAGTGGTAGAGGAGATGAGAGATTTGAAAGTGATGATGGAGAAGGTCCTGAAGTTCAAGGACCATATTGCACAAGTTGTGGTCTTCATATTGGTTAATGGCAATGATGCCCAAGTCTTGGCATGTGGAAATAGACGTTATGGTCCTACTGTATAAGGCCTTCATCAGACCTCATATGAATTATTATCATCATCATCATGAATCTCCTGATATGTATCCCTAAGATTGCCAATTTTCCTCAACACTTTCCCTCCAAATCAGTCTATTACTTATGAGATCTCCAATATTGTTATATCTAACATTTTGTGCTTCTAAGGCATTTCTAACTGAATCAATCCACCTACATTGTGGTCTTCCTCTAGGTCTCTTTTCTGCCAGAGGAACCCCATTCTATTTAATTGGCCATACCACTTAAATCAGCTCTGCTGACATTTACTTGAATGCTAATAATATCAATTCCTTCCTAATCTTCATTTTTAATAAGATTCTGCCATTGATACCATCAGTTCACTCCCCTAATTTTTCTCAGAACTGCATATCTGTGGTCTCTAGTCTTTGATCAAGTGCTTTATTTCTAACCCCATCTCTCAGATTCTTAACTTAAAACTGGTTTAAACACTGTTTTGAATACTGTTAGTTTGGTGTTTCAACTAAATTCTCTCTTATTCCATATAAATTATTCAGCTAGCTACCCACCATACAGCTTTGCATATTCTGTTGTCTATTTCCAAAGATTTAATCTGCCATCTTCACTAAAAACTGTGCCTAACTAGCTGAAATATTTTAAATATTTCAGCTAGTTAGGCACATCATAGGATCTCAATTCAGAATGCAGCTGAAGTTTTCTATGTTACTGCTTATTTTCATAATTTTGGTCTTTTTATTGCTGATTTTCATGCCAAATTTGTTACAGCTGTTATTCAATTTAGTCAGAGAATCCTGGAGACTTGTGCTAGATGTGTTTTGGAGTACATCATCTGAATAAAGTAGATCTACATTTGACATCTCCAATTCTAATATTAGGCCTAAAGCCACTTTCATTCATAATGTGATCCATATAGATGATGAATAAGAGCAGAGATAATGTGCATTATTGTCTTAACCCTGATTTTGTGTCAAACCATCTTCCTATATTTCCTTGAATTCTAACTGCTGACTGACAACTTAAATATATATATATAATGTATAATGTTCCATTTACCCCATATAACTGAAGTATTTCGAAAAGATTTTCTCTGGGTGCCTTGTGGTATGCCTTTTCCAGATCTACAAAACTTAAGTACAGATCCTTATCATATTCCTATGATTTCTCAGCTATTTCTCTTAAAGTAAAAATCTGATCTCGACAACCTATATTTGGCCTGAATCAAGCTTGTTCTTTTCCAAGTTTGTCTTCCAAAATGTTTCTCAACCTCTTTTCAAGTATGCTTCCATAAATCTTACCTGGAACACATAGTAGAGAAATTCCTCTGTAATTTTCCATTCAGCTTTATTTCCTATTTTATGGATGGGTACTATGAGAGCTCTGCTCCAATCATCTGGAATTTGACCTTCTACCTAGGCCCTCTAAATTATGCAGTATAGCCACTGTAAAACTTTTATATCTACAGACTTAAGAATTTCTGGTTAATATCATGTACTCCAGCTGTGTTTCCACATTTCAAGTTTTTGACAGCTTTTTCTACCTCAAGTATTGATATGTACACCTCTTTGCATTCCTCTTGAAAATTTTCTAGTATGGTTATGTTACTGCTTGGTTCATTTAGCAGTCTTTCAAAGTAATGGCTCCAGGACATCTAGGATATTTGGTCACCTGGTTTTCAGAAGGATGAAGAGATGTGGGAAAGGGTCCAAAGGCGACTGACTAAGGTAGTTTCTGACCTCTGGAATGTCGAGTATGAGGAAAGATTGAAAAGATGTAATTTGCAGAGTCTAGTGGAGAGAAGGAAGAGGGGAGATATGATAGAGACCTACAAGTTGGTAAGGGGTTGTTATAGGATCAATGGTGGAGAAGTTCTACAGAGAATAGTGGGAGATCAGGGGAGAACCAGAGGTCATCCCTGGAAACTGTATAAAGAGGGTGTGAGTAGGGGAGTGAGAGGCAGGTTTTTTTCGTGCAGAGTTGTGAATGATTGGAATGCCTTGCCTGAGAGTGTGGTGTCTGCAGGGAGTTTGAATGTGTTTAAGACCCGGTATGATGAGATGTGTGTGTGAGATAAAAGGACCTCCTAGATGAGTCTTTGACTCCATGAGGTCTTGTTTAATAATAATAATAATAATAATAATAATAATAATATATCCTTATATTCAGTTTTCATGTCACCTTTATCATCTTTGATTTTCCCCAACAAAATTTGACAATTTATCACTCCACCTTCTTTTAGGATGCCCTCGGCACACCCTTTAGGATAAACTTCACCCTTTAGCACACCCTCCTGGGTGTGCTAAAGGGTGAAGTTTATCCTTAGGCAAGCAGATCAGATTTGCCAGCTTGACATGAGGTTTGAAAGTGGTACGAAGGCCATGTTTCAACAATACTTTAGCTATCTTTTCCGATGTACCTCTGATATGGGGAATGTCTGGCCATTTCCATTTTAATCACTTTTGGTGAAGAATGATGTCAGCAATATGAGTCTGGCTTCTTATCCAGGTGTTTCACATCTTATCTTTTAATGTGATGCCTAGCATCAATCTCTCCATTTTTCTTTGAGTTGTTCATGACTTATTTTTCATGGTATTAACAACATCACACACTCTTTTATCACAAAGATGTTTTATTAATGCTTATATTTCGCTGATTTTCAACTCACCATCATCAGAGAACAACACACTTGTATACGCAACAGTGAGTGAGTGAAACAATATAATTGCAAAAGACAAAAGATCTAAAGTCCTATTTTTGGCGCCCTCTAACGGAAAAAAAAAAAAAAAAATTTATAAGATTAAAAAAAAAAAATTTATAAGATTGATCCAGAAGATATTTTTGAAAATATGACTGGTGGTGGGAGGACTAGGGGCCGTGAATGGAAGCTGGGCAAGAGCGTGGTTGACAAGGGTGTTAGAGCTAGGTTCTTTACTTGGAGAGTGATAAATGAGTGGAATAAGCTTCCAGAGTCTGTTGTGGGTGCTACGACCGTGAATGAGCTCAAGGCAAGGTATGATGGATACTGTGTGAATGTTGAATAGTTGTTCTTGACATGATGTTAGGGCCTCCCTCGATGAGTCTGTCGACTCCTTGGAGTTTCCCGGAACAACAACAATAATAATAATAATAATATTAAAAAAACAGCAGCTATCCAGGAGTTTTTCTTAGGATAACCGTCTCCCAAATTTTTGACAATTTAATATTTGTTAAGGTTGGGAGAATTCTTCAAAGCCATTGCTGACTCAGAAAATAATCTTTCAGATCTATAACGACTCCTAAATAGCACATTCGTTTTCCTCCATCTAATACTGTGTGAAGAAGTGTCCAAAGCGTGGTCTGCCAGTTCCGACTTGCCATAGTAATAGTAGCGAATGTATCTTTCATGTTCTTCCAGGCAGATGTTCACTGATCTTCCTGTTTGCCCATAATAGACCAAGTCACAGTCACAAGGAACTTCATACCCTCCTGGGTGTGCTAAAGGGTGAAGTTTAACCTTAGGCAAGCAGATCAGAGTTGCCAGCTTGACATGAGGTTTGAAAGTGGTACGAAGGCCATGTTTCAACAATACTTTGGCTATCTTTTCCGATGTACCTCTGATATGGGGAATAGAAATGGTCATGTTGTATTCTTGTGTATTAGGGGGAGGGCAGAGTAATGATCCTATATAGTATTTTATATATTTTGTAGGGATTGTAGCCATTGGCTAAGAACGTATGGCGCAGGTATTGGAGTTCAGTGGTCAGAGCTATATCGTTAGAACAAATGGCTCTGGTTCTGTGTGTAAGTGCTTTTAAAATGCCGTACTGTTGGACTGGATGATGATGTGATTGTTTATGTAGTTATCTTCCTGTGTGTGTGTGTGTGTGTGTGTAGGCTTTCTGTAAATAGAAAAAGATAGTGATCCATCTGAAAGGTGGGTGACTAATGTGCCAAGAAATGGTAAACAGTTATTTGATTCTTTTTCTACTGTGAAGTGAATTTTGGGGTGTTGGCCGTTTAGGTAGGTGACAAAAGCATCCAAAGTGTCTTGTCCATGGGGCCAGATGGCAAACACATCATCTACATAGCATAACCACACTTGTGGCTTGTATGTAGCTGTGGTAAGTACTTCGTTTTCCAAGTGTTCCATGTAAAAATTTGCTAACAGGGGTGGGGAACATGATAACAGGGGAGAGAGAGGGGGGGAACCCATAGCAGTACCATTAATAGTACTGCTATGGGTTCCCCCCCCCTCTCTCTCCCCTGTTAGCAAATTTTTACATGGACCACTTTGAAAACAAAATATTTACCACAACGACATACAAGTCCTTATTGTGGTTACGTTATGTAGATGATGTGTTTGCTTCATCTACATAGCGAGAGACTTCAAAATTATCAGATCTGATATTTCTATCTTCTAAGGCACTTATCAATTCGCCTATCCATCAATCCTGCATAACTCTTACCAGGAACACTCAATAGAGAAATACCTCTGTAATTTTCACATTCAGTTTTATTTCCCTTTTTATATATGGATGCTATGAGAGCTCTACTCCAATCATCTGGAATTCGTCCCTCTGTCCAGGCCTTCTGAACTATACAGTGCAGCCACTGTAAGACTACTTGAGTATTTCTGGTTGAATATTATCAACTCCTGCTGCCTTTCCACATTTCAGGCCTTTGATGGCTTTTTCTACTTCAAGTATTGATATGTATTCCTGACTGTCTGCCTGTTGAATGTTTTTTACCACTGTGCTGTCACTGCTTGTTTCATTTAACAATTTTTTGAAGTAATTACTCCATATCTCAAAGATATCTTTTTCTCCAGTTTTCATGTCACCTTTATCATGTGTAATTTCTTTTGCAGCACTCTTTCCTCCATTTCTGAGTTTTTTCAACAACCTTCAGAATATCTTGCCACCTTCTTGATATTTATTTTCTATGTTCTTACCAAAGTCTTCCCATGACTTTTGTTTATCTAGTTTTATACAGTGTTTAGCTTTCTTACATTTGTCTCTGTATTCTCCAAGAGCACAAGCTGACTTATTTGCCAGGAAATTTTGATATGCTGTCTTCTTTTCCTTCACTGCCTCTTTAACTTCCTGTGTCCACCATGGAGTTGGATTTTTCTATCCTTGCAGACAACCTCACCACATGCCTCTCTGGTTGAATCAGTCAATGTTTATTTCTTCAGGAAAACAATGATTATATTATACGTATGGGTAATTTGTAGCGTGCAGTGAAACAAGTTGTTAAATATGCTGAAAAGCATGTTGTGAAGATATTTCATGGCTAAACTCTTATTGTTTCATTTCATAGATAAAATAGGAATGATAACAAGAATGTAATTTCTTATCAAGTATAATATAAAAATGTTAGAATGTAATTTTTATTATATGGGAACTTCTTTAAAGAAAACTCACCATGGGAGTCCTACCCAACCTTTTATTGTACCTCTCCATAAGCTTGTTCAGAGATGATGCACTGACCATTCTCACTGGTAGTCCATTCCACCCACCATTCTCCAAGAGAAAATTCTAGCTCTCATACCTGGCTCTAATCACCTTCCATTGATGACACCTATTGTTTTTTTCTCTTGCCACATACTGAAAAATTTCATCCTCTTTCATTCTGTAAAATCACTTTACTACATATGTTGCCAAGATTATTGCCCCTCTCCTCCTTATACATTTTCACTAGTATTTTTAGTCCACATTCCCTGAGTTCTTTTACTCAGTACTCCCGGGTATCTCCTCCCATATCATCGTAGTTATTCACTTCTGTATCCCTTCCATGATTTTCTCATGCACTCAATACCCTGAAGACCAGAATCAAAAATAGTAGACTGTTTTCCATATACACAAAATCTACTCCTTACTCTCCTGCTCATACCCTCCTTATACATCTTCCAGGAATAGCCTCTTGTTCTTCCATTGTCTCTTACTTTCTATGAAAAATCTCTTCCACATTAATCTGATGACAATCACTTATTACCTTATATGTCTCAATTATATATTCCCATCTTCTCCTCCTATCCATGAGGCTCTCTCTCTCTCTCTCTGTGTGTGTGTGTGTGTGTGTGTGCGCGTGCGTGCGTGCGCGTGCGCGCGTGTGTTTATTTAACATTCTAGAGACAAGAAACCACCTTAGTTGATCATCTCCAGACCCTTTCTAGTACATCCTAATTCCTCTGAAAACTATACAGTAATATATATGTGATCTAATTTTGGCCCATGCCAGAACATTTTTTCAAAACTCCTAGTGAGTTTGAAAGAATGTTGCAATGTCACTTAGTTCTTTCATTGGAATCTTACTACTTAGCTTCACACTTCTTTTAGTTCAGCATCATTCCGTAAGCATTTTATTATGAAAGGTATGAGTGAATTCATTGCAATTTTTAAAAAATTTTCATGCATCTTAACAACACACACACACACACACACACACACACACACACACACACACACACACACACACACACACACACACACACACACACACACACACACAAAGTTAATTACTACATTTTTTATTATTTTTTACAAGAATGGTCTTAACCACCTTACTGGCCATTATGGATCAAATATGCATCCTCATACACTTTGTATCCATCATATATTTCAATGTAATATCAATGGTATTACAATTTTAATATGCACTTCGCATCCACGATAACCTTGACGTCTATAGGCATCTTGGCCGGTAGCGTAGTTAACACTGCCTCTTAAAACAGATCATATTAATGATATATGCTTTTTTATAATGGCCACAAACACTAAAGCAGCTATGCTAGCATTGTGCTTTATGTCTAGTTTTATCCGAACTGATAACTTAATTTATGTTGGATCAATAGAGATTACTTCATTATTTATATAAAGAATTATTACATGAAAGTAATTTGTGTTTGCTATTGAATCATTACATTTGCATTTTTTATTCTTACAGGATCTTCACACAATAGACACAGAAGATTTCAAGTATGGTAAAGTAAATATTACTGCCCTCACATTAGTTGATGAAGATGGACTTCAATTTCAGAGTCTCTTGAATGAAATAAATGCTCGTTTAGCAAGATCAAGTGAACAGAATAGCACTGTTTTGAAAAGCATAAAAGTAAGTTGGCATATTTCTATAATAAAATTGGGTCTATTATTGTTCAATGAATTTTAATTTAAATGAAGCTTTTTAAAATTAATAAAAAATGTATTAATAAAATTAATGAATAATTAAAAATATAATAATATAACTCAGCAGCTTTATCAACAACAGATAAGCTTGATGTTGATAAGGTTGTGTAACTAAAATGGGAATGGGATACATCACTTGTTGTTGTCGTGTGGAATTCCCCCAATTTTCCTCATTCATCCCTTAGGACTGACTGAGCCCTCCAAATGAAGGTTTTTAAGTATGTATTTTTGAATGTAGATCCTTGTGTGTTCACGGGCCAGTTTGCCTGTTCTGAGGGATGAAAACCCAAATTTCCAGATGAAAAAAACCCTTTACCTCCATATGAGACCGGCTAACTCACCTTTCATTGAAAGAGACCAGATGGTTCCTCATGTCATGGATGAGAATTGAACCCAAGTTTTTCCAACAAAAGGGCTTCATCTATACTGACTGAGCTACAGAGGCTCTATACACCACTTGTATATGTGAAGGAACTAACAGTGTCCTCTGCTTGATAGTGAAGTGAGAAATTCCTGAAACTGAGTGTCCCTGGAGAGAAGATTGGGGTGGAGAGAGTCTCTGCAAAGGTATCAAAAAAAAAAAAAAATGGAGTTTGCATTTCAGAGATGGTGGTGGAAGTTTTGAAGAGATTGTTTATAATAGGAATATGAGAGTAGTAATCTGGGGCCTTACTACTTGCTCTGGTGGCATTGTTGTTTATTTTAAATTGTCAATGACTTGAGGTTTAAAGGGAGATATAGTTATCTGAAGATAATATAAACTTGGAAAGAGAATTAGCAGAGGAGCCTGGTGTGATGTTAGTTCAGATGGATCCCAGTAGGTTGGTGCTGTGGACAGACAGAGGAGTATATTAGTTCAAGTGTTGTTTGGTGTCAGTTCAAGTGCTGGTGCAATTGGTTGTCTTATGCTTGTCAGCTGATTGGCTGGGTGGGCATCTCAACTTGGTGGTGAAATCCCAGGTGTGAGACTTCCTCATTATACTTATTAGAGGCTTGCAAAATGGCTTGAATAGGCAGTGTTCATTCTTTGGAACAGAAAATAATACTCCACCTGCAGTATTAGTGCATTATAAGTTTGCAAACTTCTACAGGTGTAGATTATCCTCAAAAATCAGATATGGAGGTGTAAGAGATTGGGTCTGTGGAGGGGAAGGAATGGTGAATAAATTGGTGAAGCTTTGGGAATATGTCACAACAGTTTTGAAAGTTACAAAAATTATTGTCAATACACTGAGAAGGATAGGATTCTTACAAGTTAGAATAAGAATATAATTAATGTTAGTTAAAACACAGAAGTACAGGACACAAGAGAATAGAGAAGAAAGGATGTGTTGGTTGAAGTTTAGTAGCCGTACTGCAATAGTTTTGAAAATTACCACCATGAGGATTGTTGCCATATTGAGAAGAATGCTGAAAAGTGATATCAAATATTAGTTGGTCAGGATCATGAAATAAATTGGGGGTAGAGGGGGGAAAGTGATTTGTGAAAGAGGTGATGTGATTGAAAGCAATAAGTTGGTGAGAGGAACTTATCAGATAGATGTAGGGGAGCATTGCACATGATTGTGGGCGATAGAAGAATATGACATTCATTCTCCTAGAATCAGAATAAGTGTTGAGAGGAAGAAGCAGATTATTTTCATTGGATTAGAAATAATGCTAATTTTAATCTATTAAGAGCTGTTTGCAAATTAATTTAAATGTTATATTATGAAGTTGTATGGAAGATTAACAAAATAATGATTGATAAAATAATAGATAGGTGACGTGAAATGGGTAATGATAAAAAAATAATGGGATTAATAAAAAAACAGATAAGCAATTAAAACTCTTGCAGCACAATAAAAAAAGTTATATTATTATGTAGGTGGTCTGAAAAGTTCTCGGCCCTGACCATAGATAACAATGCTATCGGAACGATTTTTTTTTTCTAAGTTAGTACATCTGTCATAAGTATCTATGTGAAATTGCAAGTCATTCTATCAAGTAGTTTGTTTTATACAGCTGTCAAAGCATAAAAAGTATTGTCTGTATCCCTTGAAATGGATAAAATTGAGTATCATGCAGTTATAAAATTCTTTGTAAAAGAAGGTTTAACATCAAAAGAAATTCATTCGAAGTTCATAAAAGTTTATGGGCACTCTTCTCCTTTGTTTTGGAGAATTAAGAAATGGGCTGCCGAGTTTAAACGCAGCCGTACCAGCCTTGAAGATGATCCACGTGAAGGATGCTCAAAAAAGTGTAACAACACCAGAAATCATTGATCAAGTGCACGATATGGTATTGGATGACCAGTGAGTCAAAGTGTGAAATTCATGAGACTATAGGCATTTCAAAAGAATGTGTAGGATATATTTTGCATGAAAAATCAAATGAAAAAGCTTTGTGCAAATGGGTGCCGCACTTGCTCACAGCAGATCAAAACCGCACTCGCATGAAAATGTCTGAACAGTCCTTGGAGTGTTTTAACAAGAATAAAACTGATTTTGTGTGTCTCTTTATTACTATGGATGAGACTTGGATTCACCATTACACACTAGAATCCAAACAGCAGTCAAAACAGTGGACAGAAGCCAGTTGTTCAGCGCCAAAAAAAAAAGATCTTGTTGAGAACCACTACAGGGATGGGATAATGACTCTGGAGCATCGCTGGAATAAATGTATTAGTCTTAATGGAGATTATGTTGAAAAATAAAAATAATTTTGAAATTATAAATTCGTTTTTTTCATTGTTAGACTGAGATCTTTTCAAACCATCCTTTGTATTATCATTATTGTTGTTGTTTTTGTTGCTGCTGCTGTGATAATCAGTGCACTGAGTAGAATTATGCAAAACGTATTGATGTTTAATGAGTCAGTTGAAGTGCAGGATTAAGAAATCTCAAAAAGGTTGATGGGTAAAATAGTTATTGCTGCAAAATGGTTGGGAGGATTTAAAATTAATACTGAGGCTTCAAATTACAGTCTAGTTTGTGTATCTGAAGTGGCATTTAATTTGTTGAGGGTATTAGGTTAATAGAAGGAAAGTTCTCTATGGAGTTTATCATTTAAGCAAAAGTCAAATTTTAGGAATTTACTTATGTATTTATGTATTACTGGATAACAGATGTGTTTGACAAGAGGAATGCATTCACATGATATATCTAACTTGTCTTTTACAGCTTACTATTTGAATAATTTGGTATCTAAATTGTTTTATAGCCACTACTGTTTAACGTATGGGATCATAATGACATTGGGGCAGTGGGAGTTTAATTAAGGGCAATGCAGTTGTTTGCATGTGATTCAAAGTTTGGAAGAACCATGAGGAGTAATACTGAATTCAAGTCTTCCAGGAAGATTTGAATATGTCATTCATGCAAATGAACAGCGTAATCATTCAGGGACACATTGTGGGAGTTTTGTGCAAAACGATGACAGCAATTCATTATTGAAATGATGATTAGAAATTTGATGGATAAAAGGAGGTAATTGTACAAAGGTCTTAATCAAACTTCATTTAGACTCTTTACACAAATTTGTTTGTGGATTTTGGAGTAATGAGAAAATTTTGGAGTGAATACAGGGATGAGGAATTATGATAATATCAACTTTCTGGAAGGATAGCTATGAAGACATTTTGAGGGAATGCCAATTGTAGAGCTTGGCTGATGTGATAGAAATGTATAAGTTGGTGAAAGAATTTATACTGGATTGATATTGAAAGTATTGTTCATAGAGTAGAGGTGAAGAGAGAGAGAAAAATTTACCAACTTATATGTCTCAATTGTATTTCCCCCCTACTGTTCACAAGACTCTGCAAATGACATTCCCTTGATTTCTCCTTATACTCTACATTCCAGAAACTACCTTAGTCAATCTCCTCTGAACCTAATCCAGTAATTCTCATCCCCATGAAAACCAGGTGACTCCAATCTTTGAGTCTCTTATTTGGTTTTAAAACTATGTGGGATTTAATATCCCCTTAATTTAAGTAATGTTTTCATTGCCGAAATGAAGCTTATTAGCTCTTTATACTTAAGTAACTTAATGGTTGCACCTGTTTGGAAAACTCGTTCGCAGAGTATATAAGTTCTTTTCGCTATACACTTTGGTATTAGGTCTAGCTACTCACTGATGAAGCCTCAAAAAAGGCTGAAACCGGTCTGGGTAGTGACCTCCCTCCATAATGTAATAACAGCATACATTTCCTAGGAAATGTGTTTTTACATTATGGAAAATACCTAAGAATAGCGATCTGAACTTCCCCCACCTTTGCAACGAGTCGTCCGGTATTGTACTACGTACTAGGATCACTTGCATTGGCTAACGCTAGTGTCGCCGATACTTTATAGTTTACTATATTTGGCAAGAAACTCTCTGATTCCAATCTTTGAGTTTCTTATTCGGTTTTAAAACTATGTGGGATTTAATATCCCCTTAATTTAAGTAATAAATTAGGGGATGTTATCAGGCTAAAATGGAAAAAAAATTTCATAGAATGGTAAGGGGGAATAGAACAGGAGGCCATCCCTGTAAACTGTATAAGAGAGGTGTGAGCAAGTTCTTTGCATAGAGAATGGTTGGTGAGTAGAATGCATTACCTGAATGTGTTGTGAATGTAGATACATTGAATCAGTGTAAGTCATGGTTGGATGGGCTTTGTGTGTGATGGTGTGTACTTCCATGATAAATTTCTGACTCCATGGAAGTCAGATGTTAATAATAATAATAATAATGTGAACAGTTTCCTTGCTATCATTAACAGTACTCTCTCCTCCTCCTCCTCCTTCTGTCCTCACAAAAGACATTGTACCCATCCATTTCTATTCATGTCAGGATTTTGTTCTAATTTTCTTTCTCATGTTTCACTTATTCAACAATTTTTGGTATATAAATTAATTAGGGAAACAATTTCATCTGATGCTTCTAAACACAGCATTTCACTTTAAGATCTCTAATCAGTCCTACTCATGCCATTTCTCAGTTGTGATTTTTGCACATTTGCCCATTTCCTCCCACCTTTATCACCACTTGCTCCCATTTGTTTTATCTTCTCAGATTCAGCTACTCTCTTCACGTCATAGGCCATCCGATTCCTCTGCTGTCAATCTATGTACACACATTTACTACTGTGTCTAACATCCACTCTGTTTATGCAATGTTATCTTTTCCATCCACCTCTCTCTCTCTCTCTATTTCTCTGTCCATCTTGCATTGCTGTTCTCTCACTCTCATCTCTCATACTGCTGTTCTCTATATTCACAGGCATTTTAGCCTCATGTGGTTTTTCTTTATACTGATTTTTTTTTACATCACCTCTTACTTCTGATCTTACCAAATCCATTTAAATGCAATCCATCATCTTTGTACAGTTTCATGCTTCCTTCACATCAGAAAACTACCAACATACCATTTATGATTGCTGCTTACCCTTGCTCATTGTGACACCTTGGCAACACCACCAACCTTTCCTACCACACTATTATCTTTTACTCTCTTCACTAACTTCCTAATATCCATCCAACCTCACATTCTCCTTCTGTCCAAATCATGTATTCTCACAACCACCACTAGCTCATTTACTTTTCATATCGAGAGTGTCAATCACATTCTCTCTTGGAAAGAAGACTTTGTGGAATCTCATTTACCACCCCTTTAATAATGGAATCTCCATACATCACAACTCTTGAGTCATTATTTTTTTTTTTTCTCTTTCTTTCATTCTGTACTTTTGCACTGTTTCATTTGTATCCACTAAACGTCTGATTTTATTTCTTATTCTGATCAATTCATTGTTTTTTCTTGCATTCTGGCAATCATACCCTCTCTGATTCCCATGCTCATTTTGTTTCATTATATGTACTCTCTTAAATTCATGCAGTTTTCACTCACTTCTGTTCCATGATTTGTATTCTTTTTCATTCCCACTTCCTTTTGTTCTTTCAACTTCTTTCACAGTCACATTTGCAATACTTATTTTCTCTCATTCTTCTGCTTAATACTACTGACAACCTTATCATTATTATTAACATCTGACCTCCATGGAGTCAAACGACTCATTGTGGAGGTCTGTACTCTCTTGTATCTGATATTCCATAGACCTGACACTGACTTAGTAAAACTTCCATGGACCCTCTCCAATACATTCTCATCCCCCCTGAAAATCAAGCAAGCGAATCTGTATACAATAGTCTATATGTGGCCTGATCAACACTTTATACAAGGGAACCATAATCCCTTGGCCACTGCATATCAGTGTCCTCTTCATTATTGCCATAATCTGTTGGGATGTTCTTATAATTTCTCCACAAAATCCTTGGCAACCTTCTCATTGGAACTTGCAGATTCACCATATATTTTCACACTATGCAGTGCAAAATTCTGCTTGAATCTCATGAACCAACTGGAAGAAGTGTTGAATTTGTGGTTGTAATTGGGTTTTTCTTTCTCCTTCAACATGTTTAAGAGACTTAGTGCCTTAGCAGTTATGGTCATAGTGCTAAGAGGTTATGTTCTTTTGGTTCAGGTCCTCTATGCATGATGGAAGTACCTTTTCCAATCACTGATAAGGCCTTGTCGTTGCTTCGTTACTATCGTTGAACTTGCAACTTCATTTCAAGATCAATCGTTCACCTCTTTTCTGTGATTCTTCACTAAGTTTCTTAATTGGGTGTGTAGGGACCATGTTGCACAGAATATCAAGAAATATTTAATGATAAATACACAAATAAACACAAATAAGTGTTTGCCGGCCTGGTTGGCTGAGTGGTTAGTGTATCCTCTCTCCAGCCAAAAGGCTGCCGGTTTGAATCCTGCCATGGATGTTTGTGATTGTCTGTGAAAGTAGTGGTAGTGGGTGGTAGATGCCGTTGGTGTAGTTGTGGTTCATTGCAGTTGGTGGATTGAGTGAGTGGTAGAAACAGAGTTGTAGAGCAGATGCCCTCCCTCAAGTCTTTGGACTCCCTGGAGGTATCATGTAATAATAAAAAAATAACATATTTTTCAAACATAAAATCAACGGAGGAACTGTTGAAGCCAAGTGCTGACTGCCGAGGGAGGTTGCTGCCGAATGCACTGTTGCTACTGCATTGTTGCTGAATAAAAACCTTTTTACTTTACGCTTGCTTGCGTCTTGTTTGAAAGTATAGTTGAAAATGTTATTTATTCCATTATGGGATCAGACATATCTTCGAAAGGATGTAACTCGAACGGGCGTAAGTCAACGGATGACTATATATATATATCTTCTAAAAATAAGAATAGTTGCTGGGCAGCATCCATACCCATCTTAGTTTCAAATTATTGAATTAACTTCTCATCCACGTCTTTTATTTCATACCATAGGCTTGTTTGCTTTGGAACAGCCTTCCTCATATTTTCTTCAACAGATACAACTTCCAGCTCTTCAAGAAACACTATAACAGATTCGTTCTTTTTTACTACTCATTAGTCTTCTTCAAAATAAAAGTAGTGTTGTGTTGTTGGGAGGGGAGGAGCATTGAGTAGCAAGTTTTATCATGTTTTATGATGTGAAGCACACACATGCACGCGCGCATGTGTGTGTGTGTGTGATTGACATTAAAAAAGAAAGAAAAAGAAAAGAAAAAAGAAATGTATGCTATTGGGTTCTAATTTTGGACCACTACTGTTCATTGTATTTGTTAATGATGTTTCATGGGATTCAAAATAGATATTGAAAAAAAGAAACAGTAACAAAAATTATAAAAAATATCAAAAATCAAATAAAAAATTGTAAAACAACAAAAATTCATGTTAAAAATGCAAATAGAATTTAAACTGGTAGCTCATCAATACTGCCTACTTTAATTGCTTTAACTATCCAAATTACACATTGCATGCATTATAATAAATTATGGAGAAACTATCATGTCAGAATGACTTTGCCATCATCATCATCAATTTCCTGAAATGTACCACCAATACCAAAATAATTATCTGATGTTTCAATTCTTATATCATGGTCATCATCTGGAGTAATACACACACACACACACACACACACACACATACACATAAATTCATACAAAGAGGCAAGCTACATATTACAATGCACATAAAAAGCCAGTCACACTAATTTGGTCAACTGTTTACTCCACTGTTCTGACCTCTGGTGAAAAAATAAAAATATGCCGATCACCATGTGACCATTAAAGAAAGGATACACATTACGTGATTTCTTCAATCACAAGTGATATTTGTGCTTTCATCAAATCTGATGGGATGTGAAGGGGTAGTGAAACACAATATATAGCCTCTCCTACTCAAATTCCAATCTCACGTACTCATGGTCCACCCTGTTCTAAAAGTACAAACAAGGCACTGCCGAGTGGGTAGTTCTCCTTCCAGATGCACTGTGGAGGTCACCTCGCCTCTCTGTAACTCTGACCGCAATCTTGTATGGGTCTCCTCTCTCATAGAATGCCTTTTCCCAACCACTCCTAACCTTGCATTCTCTGGCACTACAAAGGAGCCAACTGGAATGACCTCTGGAATTTCCTCCTCCTTTTCTTGGTAGACTATTGTTTCTGCTCACCTGATCCTAACACCTGCTGTGAACAAGTTACAGAAATTATTCTCATTGGTATGAAGACCGTTCCCAATTCAAAGCATAATCCTCATCCACTTTCCAAGCCCTGGTTTAACTGAAAGTGTACCAAAGCATTCAAAGAAAAAAATTTAGCTTACCACAAGTGGCTCACTTCAAGAACTCCAGCTTCATGCTCTACCTACACCAAAGCACACAACATATGCAAATCACAAATCCAAATCTGATTTTATAAAGGCCAACAGCAAAATACTTGTCTCTTGTCCAAATGGAAGCCATGCCTTCTGGTCCCTTGCTAAGGCTATTGGACACAATTTTTGCTCTCCTGCACTTCCACCTCTTTCTCCCTCATTCTTATGGCACTACTGTTATTTCACCCAAAGATAACGCTGACCTCCTGGCATCATTCTTTTCCTCAAACTCCTGCATTGATCACCAAGGGAAATCACCTCCTACCATACTGGAATCCAAGCACCATATGCCTCCTTTAGTTTTTTGACAAAAAGAAATCAGGAAACTACTAAAAAAACTTGGATATTAAAAAGTCTTCTGGTCCTGATGGCATTTCTGCATTATTCTCACACACTGTGCTAAAGAATTAACACCCATCCTGCATCATCTCTACAATTTACAATACACATCTGGTACTTATCCGAATGCATAGAAGCAATCTCGTCCCCATCTTGTTCCTAAAAAGGCTTTTAGAAGTCAACCATTAAACTACCAACAAATTGCCATCATCTCAGTCCTCTTCAAAATGATGGAGAAAGCCTCCACTTGAGGCCCACCAATTAATCAATGACTACCAGTACAGGTTCTGCCAAGATCCACAGCTCACCTCGTAGCTTACATCACCCACCACTGGACACGTGCTGTGGAAACATTTGGAGAAACTCGTGCTGTCACCCTTGACATTTCCAAAGCCTTCAGCCATGTGTGGCATTGTGGTCTGATTAACAAGTTGCCATCCTTTGGTCTCCCTGCCACCATCTAACTGGGTAGTCAGCTTTCTCTTTGGTTGTTCTCTGCAAGTCATGATAGATGGATCCCTCTCTTCAAGCTTCACCATCAATCTGGAGTGTCTGAAGGCTTTGTTGTATCACCTACTCTTTCTCTTGTTCATCAATGACCTACTCACAATCACCACTAATACTGTCTGCAACTTTGCTGATGATAGTACTCTCTATTCTTCAATGGAGCAAGAACAATCTTATGTTGAATGCCAACAAAACATAGTCTTGCCTTTTCTTGTGCAAAAAAGATTCTAGCTCACCTACCTTTGTCCTCGGTAATACACAAATAACCAGAGATCAGATCTTTCTGCTTGGACTAACATTTACCTGTAGTCTTTCCTAGCATAAACACATCACATCAGTAGCCTTTTCAGCATCCAAGAAATATGGCATTCTCTTTCGTTCAAGAGCCTATTGTACACCCAGCTAACTCTTAACTATGTATACATCCTAAATCCTCCAATGTTTAGAATACTACTCACATGTTTGAGGTGGTGCACCTAAAACTTCCCTTAAATCCTTGATACCATCAAGAGGCGAGCAATTAGGTTCATTCATAGGTGATCCCTCTCTTACTGATTCACTTCAACCACCCTCTCTCTCTCTCACTCTCACAGATGCAGTATTTCAGCACTGTATCTACTCTGCAGATACTTCCATGGTCACTGTGCGACTCAAAGCACACTGAACCTGCTGCACCTCTTCCTCTTTTATTCCGTCCACCTCTGTCCTCTGGAACAGCTTTCCTCGTGAATAATTCTCATGCAATTGCAACTTGGACTTTCCCAGCAAATGGCTAGTTATGAGGAAATTTAATTTACGAGGGATGTCCAGAAAGTAAGTTCCATTTTTAAATATTTTCAATGCAGCGCTGTGATCGCAATGGTGCACATGCATGATGAGTTTGTTGATTCATTAGCAAGGTGTTGGTGCCATATTCAGACATTCTCACAGTGCATATGCTTCTTAGTGTGTGTTTATAATGTCTAAGAAAATCGAATCGCCTGCCTCATGTTTCATATTCATGTCTTCGTGAAATTGTATTGGAGAAACTGAATTATCGGAAATTGTTTACAGAACAACACAAAGTGAATCGGCTGGGCAGTGCGTTGTAATTTTTGATACGCTACTTTGAGGATGGCAATGCTTTCCTGAGCAGATGAGACTTGGGTGTCGCACACAAGCCCTGAATCCAAACAACAGTCCATGGAATGGAGGCACACCTTATCACCAGTTAAGAGAAATTGAAGACAATGGTTTCCACTCGGAAAATCATGTGCACTGTGTTTTGGGACAGACAAGGAATTTTGCTGGTAGACTTCTGGGGTCAAGGCTCCACAATCAACGCAAGTATGTACTGCCAAACCCTTAAGAAACTGCATTGTGCAATCCAGAATAAATGATGTGGCGTGCTTACCAGGGGCGTTGTTTTGATTCATGATAACGCCCGCCCATACATGACTGGCATAACACAACAACTTCTCTCCACCTTTGGCTGGGAACAATTCCATCATCCCCCATATAGTCCTGACCTCGCGCCATGCAACTTTCACCTGTTCAAGCATCTGAAATCTTTCCTTGGCAGGCGGCGGTTTCAAGATGATGACGAGGTCAAAGAACCAGTCAATATGTGGTTGGCGTCACAAGTTTGTGGCAACCTTCTACAACGAAGGTATACAACTCAGAATGACTGCAATGATAACTAGAACAGGCATAGGGTAAAACACTTGTAAAGGCTTAGGCCTATATCAAGTCTGAATGAGATGTCTGGACGTGATGTAAGGGTAGTACTGCCCATAACCAGTACAAAATAAATAAATAAATAAATAAAATGACCAGTAGTGTAACGCAATGATCATCCTTGTTCCAATGTTATTCAATCAGTACATTAATGACATTGGGAAGGATTTGACAGGCAACATACAGCTATTTGCTGATGATGATGCAAAGATAAGTAGGGTAATCAGGAATGATGCTGATATTCAGTACTTGCAGAATGATTGGAATAGGCAGAATTGTGACCATGAGAAAATGAATGTCAGTTCAATGCCAGTAAATGTCAAGTCATGCACTTTAGCATGATTAGATATCCAATATCATATTATGTTGTTAGGATTATGCTAGAAGAAACTGATTAGGCTGGGGTTCTTGGAGTGTTAGTAGGTAGGAAGTTGAAGTTCTGGGACCATGTAGCAAAGATTGAAAATACAACTCAAAAGATGATTGCAATGCTGAAGCGAACTTTGACATGTAAAGATAGGGATGTAATTTTGCCTCTTTACCAGACTCTTTTCCCAAGGTGTGGTCTCCTGGTTTCCATTGTGATTCTGATACTGTGGAGACAGTGCAAAGAAAAGTGGTTAAAAATAATATCAGGATTGTGAAATACTGATTATGAAGACAGATTGAGAATTTTTAGACTGCAGACACTATCAAACATGAAAAAGGGGGTGCATGATATGATTGAGACATACAAACTTCTGAAAGGGTCATATATGGCATTTCAGTTGATGGAATTTTTATTTTATAGAGGGTTGGGAAAGGACAAGAGGGCATCTTTGGAAGTAGAGAATGAATACTGCTAAGAAAGGGGGGGGGGGTCTAGATTTTTCTCTCATAGAGTAGTGCATGATTGGAATGGATTGCCATTGGATATTGTGTGTGCAAGCAGTGTGAATGAATTCAATTGTATTAGCTACATCAGAAGATCTACAGTGATCAGTCAAATCAATAAATTAAATTTCAGAACAATATATGAGAATATCAAAAGTAAAGACAAAAATAACAGCTTTCCAAGGAGAAAACCCAGTAAGTAAAATAGTGATAGATAATAAAATATTAGAACAAATAAATACTTTCAAATATTTGGGCTATGACTTATCATATGAAGATGAAAAAGATATAGACATTAAAATATCAAATTTTGTTAAAGTAAATGGCATAATAAAATATTTAAGTCATCCTTGGTACAAAAACAGACCAGAATCAGACTATATAACAGGGGTGGCCACAACGTGGCTTGCAAGCCGCATGCAGCTTGTGTCCACTGGTCTCATGGCTCTTCATGATCTACCAGAAAAAAATAAACAAAAAGAGAAGAGGAGAATAAAAAAGAAGAACAAAGTTAAAAAAAAAGAGATAGAGAGAACAGAGAGAAAGAAAAACAGGGTTAATAAAAATTACATCATCATCATCATCATCATCATCAAATTCCTGCCATGTACCCTCAAGGGGTGTACAGGATATGATAGTACTACATGAAAAAAATTACATCATTATTAATTTCCTATCTACAATTTTCCTCCAAATCAGTCTGTTACTTGTCAACACTCCAATATTATCAGCTCTTATATTTTTATCGTCTAAAGCACTTTGTACCGTATCAATCCACCTATACCTTGGTCTTCCTCTCGGTCGTTTTCCTGCCAACCTGGCAGAGAACACTTGTTTTGCTAATCTTTCCTCGCCCATTCTGTTTAAGTGACCATACCACCTGAGATTAGCTCTGCTAACGCATTCCTGGATGCTGCCAATGTCAAGTTCTTTCCTAATATCCTCATTTTTAATATGATACTGCCATTGATGCCACCTGTTCACGCCTATAATCTTTCTCAGGACTCTCATATCTGAAGTCTCTAGTCTTTGGTCAAGTGTTTTACTTCTGACCCAGCTCTCAGATCCATAAGTTAAAACTGGTTTGAACACTGTCTTGTATACAGCTAATTTAGTGTTGCGACTAATTTCTCTCTTATTCCATATGAATTTATTCAATTGACTTCCCACCATACCAGCTTTACTGATTCTGTTGTCTATTTCTATATTTAATTTACCATCTTCAGTAAAAATCGTGCCTAAATAGCTGAAATGTTTTACTTGTTCCACAGGTTCTCCATTCACAACACAGTTGACATTTTCAATGATTCTGCCTATTTTCATTGTCTTTGTCTTTTTATTGCTGACCTTCATACCATATCTATTACAACAGCTATTCAATTTAGTCAGAGAATCTTGCAGACTTGTAGCAGATTTATTTAGAAGTATAACATCATCTGCATAAAGCAAAGAGCTGACATTAACATCTCCAATTTCGATATCATGTTTAATACCACTTTCCTTCATAATGCGATCCATATAGATAATGAATAACAGAGGGGATAATGTACATCCTTGTCTCACACCAGATTTAACATTAAACCATCTTCCTGTACTTCCTTCAATTCTAACTGCTGACTTACAACTCAAATAGATACTAAGTATTGCTTGATATAATGTCCCTTTGACACCATATAACTGCAGCGTATTGAATAGCTTCTCTCTTGGCACCTTGTCATATGCCTTTTCCAGATCGACAAAACTTAAATACAGATCTTTGTTATATTCCCATGCTTTCTCGACTATTTGTCATAAAGTGAAGATCTGATCCTGACAGCCTCTATTTGGCCTGAATCCAGCTTGTTCTTCACCAAGCTTTTCTTCCACAATTCTTCTCAACCGTTTCTCAAGTATACTTGCATAGATCTTGCCAGGAACACTCAGTAGGGAAATACCTCTGTAATTCTCACATTCGGTTTTATTTCCCTTTTTATATATGGGTACTATGAGAGCTCTACTCCAATCATCGGGAATTCGTCCCTCTGTCAAGGCTTTCTGAACTATGCAGTGCAGCCACTGTAAGACTCTTATACCACCATACTTCGGCATTTCTGGTCGAATATCATCTATTCCTGCTGCCTTTCCACATTTCAAGCCTTTGATAGCTTTTTCTACTTCAAGTATGGATATGTATTCCTGACTGCATGCCTGGTCAGTGTTTTTTACCACTGTGCTGTCATCACTGCTTGTTTCATTTAGCAGTTTTTCAAAGTAATTACTTCATACTTCAAGGATATCTTTTTCTCCCATTTTCATGTCACCTTTATCATCTCTAATTCCTTTTATAGCACTCTTTCCTCCATTCTTAAGCTTCTTCAACAACCTCCAGAATATTTTGCCACCTTCTTCATATTTATTTTCTATATTCTTGCCAAAGTCCTCCCATGACTTTTGTTTAGCTAGTTTTACACAGTGTTTAGCATTCTTGCATTTGTCTCTATATTCTCTAAGAGCACAAGCTGACTTATTTGACAGGAACTTTTGGTATGCTTTCTTCTTTTCCTTCACTGCCTCTTTAACCTCCTGTGTCCACCAGGGAGTTCTGATTTTTTTATCCTTACAAACAACCTCACCACATGCCTCTCTGGCAGAATCAATCAATGTTTTCTTCAGAGTTTGCCAATGAATCTCCAAGGTTTGATTCCTGTTCTCAAACTCTTTCATTTTTCCTTCAATAATCTTTGTGTATTTTAGTCTACAGCTCACATCTGAGAGCTGCTCAACTTTTATTCACTTTAAAACTTTCTTACATGTTATTCTTTTCAATATGAAATTCAATTTTATCCTGCTCAAGACTAAATAGTGATCACTTCCAATTTCAAATCCTCTGTACACTCTGGTGTCCTGCACCAGGGAGAAAACATAACTGTCAACAATAACATAGTCAATGAGACTTTTCTTATTCCTAGCCTCTTCTCTCCATGTGAATTTGTGCACATTTTTATGTTGGAACATGGTGTTTCAAACACATTAAATGAAGTTTACTTTGAAGAATTAGAATTTTAAAGTTGAAACACGATAATTTTAGTTCGCTTATTTACTAGTAGAGACCTTCCTTGTATCCATTTTCTTAGTAAGCTCCTTAAAAGTAGGTGTGTGATTAGTCAAAGCAATTCTTAGAAGCTCGTTACAACCTTACCATATGCACACTTACTTACTCCTGTACCATCGCATCAGTCGAAGATTGCGGCTCTTCTACCTCTTACCTGAATTATTTTGGCTCCAAAAGGACTTGTAGTTGGCTATATAATGTTCTCTCTTAACCAACTTTATTAAATGGAACTGAAAAATGACCATAAAAATGGATTCAAACAGCATAAATGAATTTCTCAGAAAACAGCTGGATATACCTAGCGGGACTATAAAACAAATGAAGAAATTTTACAATCCCCGAATATAAAACCAATTATCCATTATGTAAGTAAATATAAACAAAAATGGTTAGAACATTTAAATTGAATGGACAATAGTAGACTGCCAAAAATACACTGGTGTACTAAACCTAAAGATGAACACTATTTTTGAAGATTACATACCGCAAATTCAGATGAATCAGTTTGTGACAATTTGTATATCTGAAGATTTTGGGTAGAAAGCAGGTACACATTCATATTTTTGAATTGCATGCAAAGGAGTTATGTGGTTGCACTCAACAGGATAATAGGCTGTGCTAATTGAAGGAAGTTCTTTTTGTGAAGGAATAATGTTGCAAACATGGATGTCTTGTAATGTCTCAAAGACATCATCTGGATGATTTCATCCAAGGAAGAATTATTGGAAAGCTTGAAGAAGGCTGCAGAATTATGAATATTGCCAGACAGTTTGGAATCTCACATAGCATTGTATCCAGGCTCTGGGCAGCATTTCAAATCAATGGAATGTGTTCCAGACATTTGCTTAGACGTCACCCTCGCTCTAAAATGGAGCACAAAGACAGATTTTTGGTTATTAATAGCAAAATGTAATCGACACATCACTGTGCAAGTCAACTCCATTCAAGCACAGGTACACAGATATCTTGACGAACTGTGGCAAGATGTCTGCAACAAGTATTCCTATATACCTGAAGGTCTGTAATCTATGTACCTTTATCCACAGTTCATCATAGAGCACGTTTTCAGCGGTGTTATATCCATAAAAATTGGACACGACACCAATGTACTCTTTACAGATGAGAGTCATAGTCTTTCCTCCAATTCTATATGACACTTAATCTGGTGTGAAAGTGGTACTGCTTACTAATGCAAGAATGATCTTGAAAGAGATAGATACAGTGGTGTTGGGTCATGGTTTGGGGGGGGAGGCATTATGCTTAATGGATAATTGATACAAGCTACAAGTACTAAAAAAAAGGAACTATGACTGGTGAACAATATTGCAATGAGGTTCTTCAACATTATCTTTGATTATTCCGTAGTGCTGTAGGCAAAGAATTCGTTTTTATGGATGACCATGTCACACCACATTGTATACAACCAGTGGAGATACTTCTGGAGATTGAGGATATTAATTTAATCAAGTGGCCAGCACGCTCCCCAGATCTCAACCCCATAGAATGTCTTTGGGACACAACAGGAAGAAGCATTACTGCTCAAAATTCCCCTTCAGAAAACAAACAAGGCTTATCCTTGCTTTGAAGGAGTAGTTTGTAGTTTGTCTTTAGGTTTTTGATACTAGTGTGCTGTAATGATCTAAAATACATGAAAAAGAAGAATTGGAAGACCAAGAAAGCAATAGTATGATACTGGAACAGGCCATTTGTCCTGTTCTACGATAGGAAGAAGATGATAAAATCTGACCTCTCATGCCAGAGAATGATAAATGTAAACTCCCTTTTTCTTTTCTTTTTTTTTTTTTATCTACTAAGGCTCAAAATTTTCTTTCCTCATTCTACTGCACTCATTTTTTTTAAATTTTATTTTCATCACTCTCCAAATTCTGATAATCCTTCTGATATGTTTAAATATTTTTTCTCCCAGACTTTATTTTCTGTATCCAAATATCTTTCTTGAAGATTTCAATGTCTACAACTCATGCTATCTTCTCTCTCTCATTCCATTGATTAAGCTAGAAGAAATGCTGCTGTTAACAAATACCTCACCATTTATCACATATTCACTTGACCATCTTCTGAACATACTTGACCTTTTTGTAACTAATTATTCTTTCAAATATACTGCTGTAGATGTCATTTTTCTTCTTGGTAACTCAGACTGCAGCCTTATCATTCAAACTTGCTTTTCAATGGAATATCCTTCTGTCATCCAGTCTCTCAATATTAATCCTCAAAAAGAGCATTGTAAATATTCAGAAATTACAATAATAACCTTGTTCAAAATCCATATATACTCAGAGATTAATGGAACCATAACAACTATAGCACTTGTTTTAACAAAGGCCGCATCTAAGGACTTGTCCTTTAATCCTTGGATGTCACACTTTTAATATTTATTTATTTTTTATCTGGTTCCCATCCATAAAAGGCTATTACTAAATCTGTAGTACATTAGGTCTGTGGGTGGGCTATGGATTTTTTTCTATTTTTATCCATTTTCTATTTTTTTTAATAATTTTTTAAAATTTATTTATACTCTGCTCTTGAATTTTGAACTAAACATTGAACTTTTTCAAGACACTTCAGGCCTCCAATAAGCGAGGGGTGGTAGTCTTACACTGGACATTGAAATTCATATCCCACCTATAGATAATCAAAACATCCATGGTCACAATGAGATTTGAACCCATGACCTGCTAGTTGGAGAGCTGGTATGCTAACCACTCAGCTGACTAGGCCAGTTGATTTGCATCTTATTATCTGAGTATTCTTACCTGCAAGTATAGCTCTGGCTTGAAGTGATCAGAATTTATTTCACTCATATTTTTATTAAGTTACATCCTTTGTAGATTATGCAGTTTACTTAAAAAATATTTAAAATTAATTAGCTTGCATGATCTTAACTTTGTAGATTTTGGAAACTAATAATATTTCTTAATTGATTGATTATTTTATAGACAGAAACAGCTCTAATATATGATGCAGTGAGACTGTTTGTAGATACTCTTCGAAATATTAGTTACAGTAAAACTATTAGTTTTCCTGCAGTATATTGTGAAACTCTCCAGAAAGGTGTGGATGGAACCAGCATTATAAATTATATGAAGTCAGTAAGTAATCACAGCTGTATTTCTTATTTGATGTTTTTTCTTTTTTTCTTTATCTTTCTTTTGTAGAAATAAATATTCTAATTTTTAAATATATGAATTGTCATAAAGATGAGTGGGCCATTCCATATTAATACATGGTGATTTCATGATTAGAGATGTATTTGATAAGTGAGTAACCAAATTGTTTTTGAGGAAGTGAAAATTTAAGATGTGATTGACATTGTATGTAGTCAGAGAAAATGAAAGAGATACTAGTTTTAGCAGTTTCATGTTATGTGATTGCATCAGTGTATCTTTACTTTCCAAAATGCCATATTTAATGTGGAAAAGGATAAAGTTATGCACTAAAGGTTGATATAGGTTTTGGGAGTGATTATGCACAGTGGGCTGAAGTTGAGAAAGCATATGCAAAAGTGGTTACAATAGCTCGCTGCATTACCTGATAATTGAAGAACATACCTCTTTACAAGGCATTGAAAAGATCCCATCTCAATTACTATGAACAGATCTGATTGCCTGGGATTTTTTGGCGATGAGAAAGAGGTGGATAGGATCCAGAGGTGAATAATTTCTAACTCAGCATTCTTCATTTAGGAATGCTCCTAACTGATGAGAAGCTGAGGATTTGTGGCAAAAAAAATCCACCTCTCATCTCTTTCTTGACTGCATTCATTCTCAACTTCCATGGATACCTTCTTGTCTTCTTCCCATCCTCCATCAAATGAGAAATTTCATCTACTGGTATTCTGTATAATTCTTTCAGAATTTTGTAGATCTCAGATCACATCACCACCTCTTTCTCCCATCTGCTAGTGTCTGCACTTCACAAATTCTCAAACTCTCTATTCCACATTCCACAGTCCTGTTATCATCCTTAAAACTCCTCTTTGCATCCTCGTCACTCTATCTGCATCTTACATGCCATTGTTTGTTTCAGCATAGTTATCCTTTGAGTGGTGTTTGCATTCTTTGCTGTATGGTCCCTAAACTTCAAGTTCCTATCTACTAAAACTTCAAGATGCCTATTCTGATCAGTTTCTTCTAGCATAATCACACCAATATACTCTAATAAGCCATTGATATCTCATTACACCAAAGTTTGTAACTTTATACTTATTAACATTGAACTGACAGTTTTCACAATTCCAACTTGTTCTAATCATCCTGCAAGTACTGCATCTCAATTACATTCCTGATTATACTACCAATCTTTGCATTATCTGCAAATAGCCATATGCCTCCTGTCAGATCCTTCCCAGTGTCATTAATGTAAAGAATGAACAATAATGTACCAAGGAATGATCTTTGTGGTACACTGCTAGTCGCCTTAAATCTTGCAGACTTGCATTCCTCATATACCACTTTTTGATTTTTGTTAGTCAACCATCCTCTTATCCAAAATTATAGTTTATAATACAATCACATATTCTCAAACTTATGCACCAGTCTTTAATGCTGTATTCTGTCAAAAGCTTTAACAAAGATCAGAAGTATCGTGGTGTATCTACTCCCCTTGCCTAACTCAGCTGTCACTTTGTTATAAAATGTGAGCAGGTTACTCAAATATGACCTTCCCCTTCTTATCCTTAGTAAGCCCATGCTGTTGATTGCTGAGTTTAATAGCAAAGACACATTAGTCTTTGTACCACCCTTGTAAGATCAACATTCAGGAGAGTTATACTTTCAGATGCTTTTTTCTTTTATTTGCAACATAATGATAGAATTCTTTTGGGTTATATTTAGCTTGCAGAGCCAGTTTCTTTTCCTGCCCAGTCTTAGCTTTCTGTACAATAGATGTTGGCCTGCTACTTATAGTTTATAACTAATACCCTTCTCATCTAGCAACCAATACCATAGGATCAAACTTAGTAATATCTTGAGGTGGTCTTAATTGCTGTTTTGAAGTTCAGCATGTAACTTCAAATAAATGTAATATCCATACACTTAGCCACTTCACATGCACTACAACATGATTATTGTCACAAAAAGAGGCAGAACAGTCATATCTTTTACTGACC
The DNA here is from genome assembly GCF_054136105.1 of Typopeltis vanoorti. Classification (NCBI taxonomy): domain Eukaryota; kingdom Metazoa; phylum Arthropoda; class Arachnida; order Uropygi; family Thelyphonidae; genus Typopeltis; species Typopeltis vanoorti. The sequence goes on along the minus strand of NC_143560.1, from coordinate 84,115,651 downwards.
CCCCTCCCTCTAACACTAGAATCAGTTATAATACCTTTTGACCTCAAGTTCCTTCTGTCACATGCTGGCTGAGGAAGTTGTGTCTGAAAAGTTCAATAAATTTGGCTTCATTCTTTTGATGAGATTTTACTGCTGCCCAATTACTGTTTGGAGAGTTAAAGTCATCCATGATGATTAATCATTTAGTATCCGTTAGTTTATTAAAGATACAGTTCATTGTTACTAGTAGGTCTGTAGCAACATCCAGCCACACGTTTGATTTTGGTGGATTTCACCTAATATCATAAAGCTTCAAACTTATTGCTAAATGGTGGATTTCACCTAATATGATAAAGCTTCAAACTTATTGCTAAATGGAAAACTGTTACTAATATTGATTCCTTAGCTTTCTACACTAACTAGACTCGAACCATCTGATGTCATTAGCATCACACTCTTCCTCTCCTATCTACTTTTCCTACAAATGCTGCCATTTGCACTCAATACTAGTTAGTGCATTTGCTTCTTAGAGCCAGGTCTCACTAATGCCAAAAATCTCAGGCCACATATTCATCAATGTAAGAAACTCAATCCTCCTTTGTTTCTAATACTCCTGGTATTTGTGTACAAACATAATAAGTTACCTTCATGCTTTTTTGTATACTTCCCTCTGTAATTTCTATGACTTAACTTTCAGATTCCCATTCATATCTAATTCTTCACTTATACAGACATCCTTGCACATTCTTAATAAGTCTGAACTGGACAAGCACATATTTTTTGTATATTTGTATCATTAATATAATTGCATAACTTACTTATTCTTACGCATAGATTCTTGCCATTTCTCCCATCGTCAAGTTTCTTGACCCTATAATTTGTCTCCTATTCTAGGTCTATTATTATTAATGTTATTATTATTATTATTATCCTAAGACCCCCAAGGAGTTAATGACTATCTTGGAGGTCCCCTTTTGTCATACACAGCATACTATGCCTTAAACACATTCAAAATTTCTGCAGACACCACGCTGTCATGCAGTGTATTCCAGTCATTCACATCTCTCTATGCAATGCATTCCAATCATTCACAACTCTCAATGCAATGCATTCCAATCATTCACAACTCTCCATGCAAAAATCCTGCTTTTCACTCCCTTGTTCACACCCCCCTTATACAGCTTCCAGGGATGACCTCTTGTTTTCCCCTGATCTCTGACTGTTTTATGAAAAACCTCTTCAACACTGATCTCATAACAATCCCTTACCACATGTACATCTCTATCATATCGCCCCTCTTCCTCTTATCCACTAGAGACTCTGTAAATTGCATCTTCTTGATCTTTCTTCATATTCAACATTCCAGAGATTAGAAACCATTTTAGCCCATCACCCCAAATTTTACCAAATTTTAAAACCTTACATTTTCTCCAGTCATGTTATTCTACCATAATATTTTTTTTTTTTTGCAACGTATCAAAAGAACAACAACATAAGATTTTTTTTTTATGGCTTCATTAGCTAACTGCTGCTTATGTTGTACTTTTTCTATCCATACCAACTGAGTTATCTCCCTTGCCTGTTCTTTGTATTCCTCATGGAAATGATTATTACCACTCCTCTTATGTTGCCTCTGTAATGGCTTTTTCCTCTGTATTACATGCTTTCATTCATCCATTTCACACCTAACTTATTTAACTTTATGACCTTTGGAATACATTTAGACATTGCTTCTACTAGATAGACCTTAGCAGAGTCAATCTCCTTTCCACTCAACACTCCTCATTCCATGCTACAGCCATAAGCTGTTTCCTGAGCCTCTCATAATCACCAGCCTTGTAGTTCTACATATACCAGTTCCTCACATGGTTATCAATCACTTCATGGTTGCTCTCACCATCTAGAGAGGGAGATTACATGCTTAATCTCTTCATTCATCCATTTCACACCTAACTTATTTAACTTTATGACCTTTGGAATATATTTAGATATTGCTTCTACTAGATAGTTCTTGAATATCACCTAAGCAGAGTCAATCTCCTTTCCACTCAACACTCCTCATTCCATGCTACAGCCACAAGCTATTTCCTGAGCTTCTCATAATCACCAGCCTTATAGTTCTACATATACCAGTTCCTCACATGGTTATCAATTACTTCATGGTTGCTTTCACCATCTAGAGAGGGAGATTTGACACCTTATTTATAATAATATCCTCTGATGAGATGATCAAATCCAAGACCCTCAATCCTCATGTGTCTTCTGTTACCTATTGCCTGTGGTAGTTGTTTCTCCAAAACTCAAGAAACTCATTTTCTTTACTTTTGGTTGCTATCTTGTTATCTCAGTCTATATTGCCATATTTAAAATCACCTGTAATGATCACCCTTTTCCTATTTACTTGGCTAATTTGCTTATACATTTCCTAGTCTCTCGTAGACAGGCTTATACGTTGGTTATGCATTTCTAAATAACTTAGGGAATTGAAACAACGTAGATCTGAATATAAATTGAATTATACTTTAATAGATATTTCCGATATTTCGGCAATGTCACATTGCCATTTTCTAAAGGAACTTACAAAAAGGCAGGTGCACATAGGCAATAACAATACAGTAACTGAGAATGAAGATATGATCATATATGATCATATATGATACTATATATGAGACAATATATGATCATATCTTCATATATGAATATATGATCATATATTCATATACAATATATGATCATATATGATACTATATATGAGACAATATATGATCATATCTTCATTCTCAGTTACTGTATTGTTATTGCCTGTGTGCACCTGCCTTTTTGTAAGTTCCTTTAGAAAATGGCAATGTGACATTGCCGAAATATCGGAAATATCTATTAAAGTATAATTTAATTTATATTCGGATCTACGTTGTTTCAATTCCCTAAGTTATTTAGAAAAAACATTTCCTAGTCACGACCCTACCAGGTCTATGGCAACATCCAACAAGATCATTGCCACTATTTCCCATTGCATCTCTACCTTTATGGACATAACTCTTTTTCTATCATTCCCGACTTACGCCGTTCCGTACTTATGAATGGGCTTCCATAAGAATAATTAATAATTAAATAATGAAATTATTAATTCGGGAACTAGTTTCTTTCGTGCATGTAAACAAACCTCAATTCGATGCATTATTAAAGCAGATTTTCCCATTACTTGGAAGTCAAATTTAAGGGTCACACTCACCATGTTTGAAGATTAGTTCTTGTACTGTTTTATTTCTGCTGTGGAACATTATTGTTCGAAAAAGAAAATTCCCTTTAAAATTCTTCTTGTGCTGGACAATTCTCCTGGACATCCAACATCTTTAGGTGACCTTCACCCTAATGTAAAGGTCGTATTCTTACCACCCCAAACACTACATCATTACTACAACTAATGGACCAGAGAGTCATTTCTGCATTTAAGACTTATTACTTATGACATACATTCCAGCAAGTATTCAGGGCTACGGAAGATGATGTGATGATCTTGAGAGAGTTCTGAAAGAATTATAACATCCATGATGCCATCAAAACATTGCTGATTCTTGGGAGGAAGTGAAGCAATCAACAAATTAAAGGGGTGTGGAACAAACTGTTTCATCAATTCTGTGATGATTTTCGTGGCTTCACAGAGGATATCGCCGAAGCCACGAAAACTGTGGTGGATGGTGGCAATGCTCTACAATTGGACATCAATGAAAATGATGACATTGACTTACTAGAATCCTATTTCACAAGGATTAACCAGTGAAGACTTTACTGAGATAGAGAAGCAGCTGATATAAACAAAAGAACATGAAGAATCAGAAGATCCAGAACCCAGAAAGTTTACGACAAAATAATTAGCTGAAGCCTTTCATCTCATTGAAGCAGAATTTTCTGATCAAGATCCTACCATTCAGTGGTGTAAAATCTTGTATAGAAAGAATTTAGAACAAAATTTTTCTATACCCATTTTACTTGGGAAATAAAATCAATATAAAATACTTGTAATTTAATTAATGTTTAACTCATTTTATGCTGTATTAAATCTGATAAAATATTACAGTAATTTGTTGAAGTATTTAAGAACCACTGAAATTGTACAAACAAATAGCTCAGACAGGATTAGACATGTCTAATCTTGAGGCTAGCACAAATCACTAAAGTCAATGAGTTACAGGTTTTCCCGCCAAAACTCAGGAACAGCCAGGTAGCAGAGGAACCCCCACCCCCCAAGAAAATCCGGATGACCAAATCTGAAGAGTTCCAAGGTTAGGAGAGTAGGATAAAAGGAAAGAATTGAGGGGTCAAATTACTCTGTTCCTGGCTCTCGCTTTGAGGGGGCTCCTATGTCCAGCCGTTCCAAGAACAGGAGTCACGTCCCGCCAGCAGAAGTTCGACGATGATAGGTGATTCGTAACATCAGTGACAGTCTATTCCAGAAGTCCCACCTCGAAGTTTCCTTGACGATCTCAGAGTATGCTGTATCATCATTTCGTGGAATAGTGCCTGTTTGTGGTTTTTAACCGGAAAGAAGAAGAACGTGTCCGTGATCTCTAGGATCTTGTATACTGAACTGGCTAAAAAGGTAGCAAGTAAGATTTATGTAGAGCTTTCCTAGATAGTGAAATTTATAGCAAGGACTGCTGATTCTATAGTTGTTAGCATAAAGAACAGTTGTGAATTCAGAAAGCCACACTTCTATTTGTGAACTAGTTATTTGCAGACTTCTGAGGAATTAGCTAATTATTATTATTATTATTATTATTATTATTATTATTATTACGAACAACTCCCAGGAGTCGACAGACTCATCGAGGGAGGCCCTAACATCATGTCAAGAACAACTATTCGACATTCACGCAGTATCTATCATACCTCGCCTTGAACTCATTCACAGTCATGGCACCCACAACAGACTCTGTCAGCTTATTCCACTCCAAGTAAAAGACATAGCTCTAACGCCCTTGCTAACCACACTCTTTCTCAGCTTCCATGTACGGCCCTTAGTCCTCCCACCACCACCAGTCCTATTCTCAAAAATATCTTCTGAATTAATCTTATAGAAACCCTTCAATAATTTGAATGTCTCAATCATATTACCCCTTTTCCACCTATCAACCAATTTCTGCAACCCATAAATCTTCAACCTGTTCTCATAAGGTTCATTCCATAGACCTGCTATCATCTTGGTCGCTTGTCTCTGGATCCTCTCCACCTCCTACCCATAAAGAAGAAACCCTGGTGCCCATATCTGGGCACAGTAGTCTAGATGGGGTCTTATCAAGGCTCAATACAGAGGAACAATAACCTATTTGTCTCTGCTTGTTAAAGTATATTTCAGCAACTAAGTGATTTGATGAGCTGGTTTAGCCTCTTTTGCAATGTGCCCCCCTAAACTTCAACTCCCTATCCTCCAACACTCCCAAATCCCTGGCCTTGTCAATCTCCTGGAGTACAGTTCCACCAATGTGGTATACTGCTGCTAATCTTTTCACCCCAAAATGCATAACCTTACACTTTACCACATTAAATTGACATCCATTCTCCTTAGCCCAGTCCTCCAAACTACCCAAATCATCTTGCAAAATTTTGACATCCTGCGCACTCACAATTGCTCTACCTAACTTTGCATCATCAGCAAACAAATGAACAGTTCCTCTCAGATCCTTTCCTATATCGTTAATGAACAAATTGAAAAGTAGTGGTCCAAGAACAGAACCCTGCAGCATACCACTAGTCACAGGCCGTCGTTTGAACTCTACTCCTGAATAAACCACTCTCTGATATCTCTCCATCAACCACCCTCCTATCCATCTCACCAACCCCATATCCATCCCCATATGCTGCGGTGTACTGATTAGAATTCCATGTGGTATCCTGTCAAAGGCCTTAGCAAGGTCCAGTAAAATCACTGTTAACTCATTACCTTTATCCAGTTCAGCCATCACTGTATTATAAAATGTGAGCAAATTACTGAGGAATGATCTACCCTTCACATAACCATGCTCTCCACCATACAGTATCCCATTTTCATCTATCCAATCCTATTTTTTTCTTGACTATTTTCTCCAAGACCTTGACAACGATTCCTGATATGCTAATCGGTCGGTAATTTACAATAGCAGTCTTGGAACCTCCTTTATGCAGTGGAACTATTTTCCCCTCTTTCCACCCCCTTATGACTAACCCAGACCCGAGACTCAAATTAAACAAAATCGTCAAGGGTAGTGACAATTCTTTAGCCGCTTCACGTACGACACGAGCTGATATACCATCCAATCCCACAGATGTATTGACACTGAGGTTTTCTAATAGACTATTCTCTTCCACTTCATTCACCACAATTTCCGTATAAGCTATTGGTTCATCCATTCCTGCAATGTCACCACCTGGATGATATATTCTTGCAAAGTTCTCGCTGAGTAATTCAACTATATCAACTGATTCGGTTACCTCCCTACCATCGCCATTCTTTAAAATCATTCTGCCATATACATTTTTTCTTTTACTTGCAACATATCGAAAAAACTGTTTGGGATTCTCTTTAGCCTGCATGGCTAATGGTCTTTCATAATCCACTTTTGCTTTTGTTACCACACTCACTACCCTTCTGGCCTGCACTTTATACCGTTCATGTGCCTGTCAGTCACCTTTCTCCTTAAATTCCCTCCGCAGTTGTTTCTTTTTTTGCAGCTCAAGCTTAATGGTGTTTTTCATCCATTTAACCCCTACTTGATTTATTATTAGGACTTTAGGTATACAGTCAGCCATTGCCTCATGCAAACACTTCTTAACTGCCTCCCATGCACTATCAACATCCAGCCATTGCAGTTTTACATGCCATGACACTGAACCAATCAAACTCATAAGCTTGTCATATCAGCCCGATAATTCCACATGTACCCTGTCTTAATTGTAAATTCCACACCTTTAGCCACCTCCCAAGTCAAGACCCTATGATCACTTTCACCAATTGGTGGTAACGTGGTCATATTCGTTACAGTCAAATTCTCAGATACAATTACTAGGTCAAGCACTCTCTGACCACTATTGTTTTCTATTACATGCTGTCACAGATAGTTATCCCTGAATAACTGCATAAAATCCAATTCCTTCCTCCCATGTGTCCTCTCCTCCTTCCAATCAATGTTACCATAGTCGAAATCTCTCATAATAATTACCCTCCTTCCACTCATTTCTTCTATTTGCATATGCATACTATCTCCACCATCTAATGTTATGAGATGAAAGGGAAATTGAAGATAAAGTTTTGGTTATGCCTAATTATGTTTATAGCCTGAGCTAAATTAAGTTAGAGTGTGAAGTAGGCTATCCATGTGTCTGATTTCTATGTGAGCGTATAAATTTTCTATGTCATAAAGCTTAAGCGAGAATGCTAATTTAATCGAGAGGAGTACCAGACGTGCGGTTTACATTGTTTACATGTTACTTGGTTGAGTGAATTAGAACCAGATAATTTTTGATATGTGTAGTTTTAATATTTGTAATTATCTCGATTACAAATATTAAAACTACACATCCTGATTTTGCCTTACCAATGCACTGTCTCAGAAAAATATAGAACCTGTGTGTCCTTAAATTAGATTAGCCACGACTAACTAATATTAAGTTTTAAACATTGCTTGAATTAGAATAAGTTTAAGAGATATTTCCATGTTCCGCTGAATGTTTCTCTTGCATGTATGGGAAATGTAAACAATTCCTTTGCGTGATCTTTAATGGCGCAGCCGATAAAACAAGTAAATTTTTAAAGATCAAAGCAAGAGAAAGTCAACAAGATAGATAAGGGAGTTGGTTCCAGCCCGAAGCACTTCCTGAATCTAGATTCTGTACACATGAAAGTAGCAAGTTTATGAACTTGAGAGGGGGGGGCAGAATTAAATTGTAGACTGAAAGGATTAAGAGTGATTGAACTAGTTCAAGCAACAACTACAAACTCAGTAGAACTACTGTAGGGAAAGAAATACAAGGGTCGCATTTCAACATTTAATAACTAAAAAATAAAAATAATATCATGAAATTGGAGTAAGCGGTATGCAGTTATTGAGAACATCAGCTGCTTCAAGGCCATTTATAATGAAAAAAGAAAAAGGCTGTGCAAACAACCCTAGATACCTTTTTTAAGAAACCAACTTTAGTGGTAAGCTTCTCTCCTCCAGAAACAGAATCAAATCCTGATTCTCCAGCACCGGGTTCATCCTCTCTAGCACCATTTCCATCGTCATCATCTTCTGATTAATGTTGGCCTACCATTAATCGGAAGATGATATATAAAATATATGTTGTCTCAAAAATGCCCCTTCCAGTAAGCACAACATTGATGCAACCTTTAATATTCTTTTTTTGAAATTTCTCCTGTCTCCTATCTAAATTTTTTGTATTAGTTTGTTTTTATGTTCTGTTTGTTTGAATTAAAAGAAAGAGCTCAATAGTTTTTATAACTTATTAATACACTACAGGGGTATTATTATTATTATTATTATTATTATTATTATTATTACACTGTATTATTATTGCCACATGTCAGCCATTATAGTAGTGTTATTATTATTATTATTACTGCATATATGCTGTTCATCAGGGATCCAAGTTACATATAAATGCAACTTAAAGACGTTCTCAGGAACGTATCTCGTTCATACTGTTGTTTACTGCTGTTTATTTTTGATAACTTAGTTTGTTTACTTGTTTATTGGCCTGGAGGATTTGTCATTGACTTTCTATGTTCAATTTTTGAATCTTGTCTTGAACGGAACCCAATGGCAATATTCATGAAGCAGTCAACTAGGTGAGAAGCACGAAAATCAAATGCTGCTAGTGACGTAGATGGAACCATTTTTTCAAAAATGGTTCAATATTATGATTGCAGTATGTATTCATGGTGAAATGTGAAAGATGTGTTTGTGGAGAAACTGAACAGAAGATGAGAGAAAGTATGGATTTGTAGAAAGTGCGATATTTTGTTAGACTACAGTTAACAAAAGCAAAACAGATTAAAGCAATGAAAGAAACGGAAACTATTTAGACTAAGAAAGTGAAAGAACACAAGAATGAAGAAGCAAAAGGAAATTATAAGAGAGCATAAGAAACTATAAATGAGGAAACGGAAGTAAGGTGCAGCAGAATGAAAGGTAGCCAGATTACGAGAGCAACAGAGATAGAAATTGCCAGAATGCAAGATTTGAAGGAAGAATTATTCAGATGAAAAATTAAACAAGGAATATGTGGAGCGATAAAGAAAACAAATGAAAGTGTGCCTAAAAATTACAGGTGTGTATGATGCTATGCATTTTGAAAAGGGTCACTACCCAAGCTGGTTTCAATCTTTATTGAGGTCTAGTCAGTGGGAACCAGACCCGGAGGTGATACTTAGGTTGAAGTATTGCAGAAGTCATATTTTCATATACGAGTTTTCAAAAGTTGTCATACCTTATTATTAAACTACTCTGGATTAGAGAAAGTTTTTGGAAGTTTTCCCACTTAGTTATACTATAAATTAAAGATACCAAGAAATTATATACTTGGTTTAATCCTTTATCCAAGTGTAAGCAAACAAAGTTTGCGCCTGAAATATAATCAGGACAGGGCAACTCGTACATAGAAGCTAATGACTTCACATCACTTGCCTTAGTATCCTATAATACAAAACACATATCCTTACGGGTATGTATAATGCTATATATTATGGGAAGGGTCACTACCCAGACCTAATTAGTCCTGATTATATTTCAGGCGCAAACTTTGCTCCCACTGACGAGACCTCAGTAAAGGTCGAAACCGGTCTAGGTAGTGACCCTTTAAATAATGCATAGCATTATACATACCCGTAAGGATATGTGCTTTGCATTATAGGATACTAAGGCAAGTGATGCTGTGAAGTCATTAGCTTCTATGTACGAGTTGCCCTGTCCTGATTATATTTCAGGCGCAAACTTTGTTTGCTTACACTTGAATAAAGGATTAAACCAAGTATATAATTTCTTGGTATCTTTAATTTAGAGCTGATGAGTGATTCAAGAATAGCAGTTTATGGACATTTTAGGGATTAGTTAATAAGGGTCATAAGGTCTGCTATCCAGGAGGAAGAATGAGTGAGATAATTCATGCTTTGGACATGAGGAGAAAATGAGCAAAATAATTAGTGGTAGTTGTGGGGATAAATGATTTAAGTTGACATAAGGATAATGTAAGGAGAGATATCAGGAGATTATTGAAGAGAGTGAAAGATAACAGTATAGTGGAAAAGTTTATTAGTTTGTTGCCAAGGTATGACAAAGATTAGTTGAGGCAAAGAGTTAGAATCATAAATGGTATGCTAGCAGAGCTCCATGAGAAGAAGGAGCTCTGCTAGCATACCAGACATTTTATAGATGTATGGCATGCATTTAAGGGAAGAATGGAATTCTACAAATGCGATGGATTGCATTTAAATGAGCTTTGATGTAAGTGAACTAGACAAACTGTTGCTAGATGAAAGTGCAATGTGTATTGCAAGCTAGCGATCAGAAGTAAGATGTGAACTGATCGGAAGAGTGGTATTGAAGAGACTGGGGGTGCTTGGCAGTGGAAACAATAGCAGTGTTGGAGATGAAGAGAGATCAGGAATGAAAGAGAAACAGGGAAACTGGGTGAGCCCAAGTGGACAGGGAGACATACAGCAGGGAAAGTAGATGTTGGAAGTAGTACTGAATCTATGTATGTATGGGGGATGGTCACCATAGAAATGGAATAGATCAGAATGCGAGTCGGGTAGTTGAGACAGAGCGGCTATACAGGGTGTTCGGGATAAATTTGACATATTTATAAATAATTATATTTTTCCGTAAGTTACATGTATTAACACACACTTCTCTTCATTTAAAAGTTTGGACCCTTCTTCATTCATATACAAGATGTCAGAAAGGATGGATAGCTGGAACCCACCTGAATCATGGAAGAGAATAACTTGTATCATGATGATTCGTGCCCGCCATCAAAATAAGGATATTATGACTGCTGCCCAATGCTCCCTGAATACAGTAAAAACAATCAGGCATGAACTAGAGACTTGCAATGGTGACTACGAGGATGTAGCAAGAAGAAAGATCCCTAGCAGACGATCTGATTGCGTTCGTACAGCAGAATTCCTCGCAAATCTGCAGGAACAGGTGTTGAAGAACCCTGGCATTGGAATTCGGGCTTTGTTCGTGGAGTTGCTAACTGTAGTCAAGCCCTGGATAACAAGGGTAGCCAATGGTAGGCCGTATGTATGGCAGCAGGATTCGGCCCCTTGCCACACCTCTGGGAAAAGTCAAAAATGGTTGTCTGAAAATTTCTACGACTTCACCAGTCCAAATGTTTGGCCTCCAAACTCCCCAGACCTTAACCCCATGGATTATTTTGTATGGGGCGCAGTTGAAAAAGACACCAATCGCACTTCCAGTAATACAAAAGCCCAGTTAATGGATAAAATTAAAACAGTTTTTGCGGCCCTTCCCAGGGAGACTGTAGCATCAGCTTGTTCGAGGTTCCAAAGCAGAATTGAAGCTGTGATCGATGCTAATGGTGGTTATTTTGAGTAAATCTTGTTGATAGTATTGTAATTAACTCTGCCTGTAATGTTTTTTTGTCAATTCATTAAATTTAATAGATACAAAGAAGATTTTCTTTTTCCTTACGAAACTGTCAAATTTATCCCGAACACCCTGTATGTGGTAAGCAGTAAGAAAAGTGATTTGGTAAGAGATGTGCTGCAAAAAATGCAACCAATAAGTGGCTTGTGCAAGACTGATTATAGACCTAAAAGTTAACTGCTGTGTTTATTTACTAATGCCAGGCATATCAGAAATAAAGGAGATGAAATGGTTTCATTGATCGTGTCTATTTGCCACAAAATTCTTGGAATAAGTGCAACATGGTTGAATGAAGATGATATCCTAATGGGAATAGAAAGGAATTGTACAATTTTTTGTGAGGATAGAATGGACAAGAGGGAGTGGAGAGTGCTGCTGATGGTAGCAGGGGAATTATGGCCACATAAGGTAGACATGAAAGAGGGAAATAGTGGCAGTAGTTTAGAGGCAGTGTAGTGTGAGGCAGAGTTTGACAGGAAGAGATACACTGTTAAGTAATTAGATTGATTTTTTACAGTACAGCCTTCGAATAAAATGAACAAACATGTTTATAGTTTTAACTGCTAGAATGTATTGCAATTGCAGGTGCAACTTTTGAATTGGGTTTTTCATTTGGCTATGTTACCAATTATATATTTGGTTTAATCCTTTATTGTAGTTTTCGTGTGGCATCGGTCGAAGTAAGAGTGTGTGAATTGGGCATGTCAGAAGTTGCATCATGAAGCAAAGAGCTGTGATAAAATTTTACAGTGAATTAGGAAAAACTGCTACAGAAGTGTACCAAGACCTAAAAAAAAGTTTATGGTGATGACTGTGCCGTTCACTGGTGTTCTGCTAGTTTTCAATATTTAAAGAGGGGAGGGAGTCCCTGGAGGATGATCCATGTTGTGGACGGCCAGTTTCTGCATGGCTGTCCACAACATTGGGAAATTGTTGCCAATAACAGGCAAATAACCACTAGGCGACTCACTTTACATCTTGCTGTCAGTAAGGAAATGGTTAGGTTAATCTTAGAAAGGAATTTTTGCATATGAGGAAGATTTGGTCTAAGTTTGTGCTTCACACATTGACACATGAACAGAGAGAGCACATGGTTTCATGTTGTCAAAATTTCATCCATGCAGTTGATCATGATCATGATGTGTTGTAAAGAATTGTGACTGGTAATGAAAGTTGGTGTTTTCAGTTTGATCCGAAAATGAAACAACAGAGCATGGATTGGCGTGGAATGTCTTCTCCCTGACAGAAGAAAGTCAGGTTGCAAAAATCACGTGTCAAGACAATGGTCATTGTTTTATTTGATGCTGCTGGAATTATCCATCACGAATTTGTTCCTGATGCACCACAGTGAACAGTCAGTGTTATTTAGGAGTAATACAACATCTGTATGCCCACATGCAACATGTCAGGAAAGAACTGTTGCACAACAACAATTGGTTTCTGTTGCACAACAATGCACCCATGCACTATGTGCTGCCTGTAAAGCAGTTTCTAGTTTCCAAGTCAATCTGTGTGATTGAACATCCCCCCCCCCCTTCCCTGTTTGCCACATTTGGCTCCTGCAGACTTTTTCCTCTTCCCAAAAAATGAAGTGTGCCTTTAAAGGGGAGTGTTTCAACGACATTGAGGACATCCAGCGCAGTGTGACCAAGACACTGAATGAGGTTCCCATTCAGGATTTGCACCATGCCTTCGAATACCTGTATGACAGATGTAAACACTGTGTGGAGTTGGAAGGAGATTATTTTGAATCTTTGTAATTTGCAATTCCAAATATAGTTCTTTGTTTTGCTATAATAATTGTTGTCTCGTTACTTAATGGGCACACTGTGTATTTAGCTGGATGTTACTATAGGTCAGGGAATGTGTAAGATGGTGAGGAAGAAATGTATAAGCAACTTTGATTAGTGAACAAGGAAAGGTTGATTTTAATTATGGCAATATAGATTAGAATGAACAGATAGCATCTGGGAACAATGAAAATGAATTTCTCTTGAGAAGAAGGGCACACGAGGATCAAGAGTTTTAAATCTGATCATTTCATTAGAGGGTGTAATTGTGAGAGAAGTTTTGCATTTCTATGTAGTTGGTGAGATTGATCATGAAGTGATCACATGGTGTGTGTGATCACTTCATGATCACAGGTCTTTCAAATCACATGTGGCTAGCCATATAGAGACTTCTATGTGGAAAATGATATATGTGAAAGTACAAGGCTGGCAATTATGACAAGCTTAGGACACAGCTTGGTACTATAGCAAGGAATGAGGAGTTGAGCGGTACGGAAATAAATGCTTCTTGAGAACTGACAAAGAAATACATAACAGCATTAGTCTGTGAATGTATGCTGAAGGTCAAAAGGCCAAATAATGGTAATATTCAGTTGCATGAAGTCGCTTCTTCCAGCAGACCTTTAATATCCTCTCTCGTACTGTATTTGTCACTACTTATCCTTTTAAATACAATGCCCTTTCCATTCTATACCTGTAACTATATCATTTTATATCAACTAAGTCTCACTGTTGCCTATAATTTTTAGCCAAGTTGAGTTGACCGATTCCAAAAATTCCTCTCCCTTATTTCTGATACTTGGTAATGGAAGCCTTGGTAATGTCATTACCAATTCACTCAAATCTAAATTCTGTGTAATCGCATCTTTCAACATTGCATTATCATTTCTGTACATACACGCACACTCATTTATCTCAAGAATGACCAGACATCTCACTCTCACTAAGAACACTTTCTCCAAACATCCAACTTCAAAACCATTCAAGTATAGTCCTATGAGGCATATATAAATCCTTTTGTCCATCAAATTCACTCCATACATTTGTAAACTGTATACCATTCCTCCTGAAAAATCTCATTGACTCAGCAATCATGGCCTATCTTCTCCACTCTGTACTGTCATACTGAGACAGCACTCATAATCTTTACTTTCTTACACTTCCAATTATATATTTGGTTTAATCCTTTATTCAAGTGTAAGCAAACAAAGTTTGCACCTGAAGTATTTTTCAGGACTGGGGCAACTCGTGGTAAAGGTGGAATAAGTTCTGATCACTTGCCTTAGTATCTCCCATAAAGGACTTCAAGTCCTGAAAATATTTGAGGTGCAAACTTTGTTTGCTTACACTTGGATAAAGGATTAAACCAAATATATAACTCGTAGCATAGTTAAGTGAAAAACTTCCATCAACTATCTCTAATCCAGAGAATTTTAATAATAAGGTGTTGACACCTTTTGGCAACTGGTATATGGTGATATGACATATGCATTACTTCCACCTTAGTATCACCACCTCTGGGTCTCGCTCCCACTGATGAGACTTCAATAAAGGTCGAAACCGGTCTGGGTAGTGGCCCTTCATTATACATATCTGCAAGGAGACGTGCTTTGCATTATGGAAGATACTAAGGCAAGTGATCAGAAATTATTCCACCTTTACCACGAGTTGTCCCAGTCCTGAAAATACTTCAGGTGCAAACTTTGTTTGCTTACACTTGGATAAAGGATTAAACCAAATGTATAATTGGTAGCATAGCCAAGTGAAAAAAACTTCCATCAATTTTCTTACACTTCATTTTCCACGTTTTTCAACAACTCTTTCATATCCTCTCTCATTGTATGTTTCTTCTCTTTCAAATCATTTGTTACTGCCAAACAATTAACTCTTTCACTTCTCCTTTCTCTAAACCAACAGAAGTATGTTAGCTTCACTAACATACTTGATCTTTTTACTTGGGAAACATACTTTCGTCACTTCCTCATTAAGTATACCTCTTATCATTGAATCTCCATACAATATCTTTTCTTTATTTCCAGTTTCTCGCACTTCATACTTCCCCATTCTCTTTTTCTTTCATTCTCCCACCTGCTGTACCACATCACAATCATTTCTCCAGTCGCTCTAGCTCCTGTTGTGTACTGTGTACTGAGAAGGATGCCATATAAGCAATCTATTTCAATCCTTACTGTCACCTCATTATCTACATTATTACTTTCAGCCAATTCTTTCATTTATATTTAATACACTAGTATTCACTAGTTCAACATTCTCCAGTACACTTTTGTTATCTTTTTTTACATTGTTAATATTCATCACTACATTTTCCCACTTTCCACACAACTTGCATTTCTTGCACTCACACATGAAGCATTTATGACACCTTCTCTCACCACTTTCGTGTTCATGTCATAACCGAATTGCTATTGGCAATGAATACATAGAGCATACATCATACAAAATCCCTCATGCTAAACTCAATGAACAAGGAACCGTTGGCTGTCATTTTCCTAGTACACATTGATGCCATGAAAAAATGCTTTCTAAGCAATATCCTATGTTAAATTTCTGAAACAAATACTCAACTTTACAGTTTAAAGTAAATAATGCGGGTGCTTGTGAATCAAGCACAGTGACATGCATAAGAAGAGCTCCTGATTGGGATAAGTTTTCTGAGAAAATAATTAAATATATATGCGTAATTGTTTGAGTAAGAGAGGCTGTAAATGTTGTGTGCTACCGATTTTATTAGTGTGGGGGATTTTTTTTTTTTGCCAAAACTTAATTACGAAATCATTATTATTAGACTTAGTAACCTGCAAAAAATGGCGGTGGCATTGTCATTCCATGACTTTAATATAGATTTCAGTCGTTTCATTAAGTGTGAGGTCTGCTATATGTATTCGTTTGATTACATAAATGATTTGTAGATATTTGGTGAGGATGGAAGGAGGGTGTGTGCGAAGTGTGACCTGAACAAGGAATTGATGAATGCAAATATGAAATTGATGACAGAAAGTTTTAATAGTGAAATTGTCATGGGGAAAATGAGTACACGTCTGAAAGAAAAGAATGGTGAGAAAGAGAGGCGAAAAATGTTAAAAAATCAGTAGAAAAGAAAAAGAGGATTTGAAAACATAATGGATGTTAAAAGGTACAAATGTGAGGTGAAGTGGCGGAAGGAAACGAAATTGAGAGAACGAATGAAACTAGAAATGCCGTGACGCAGAAATCGAACGTAAAAAAAATCAAAAGAATGGATGATAGCGAAAAAAGAATGAATGATAGCGAAAGTTCAACGCATGTTGGACTGAAAGTACAGAAACAAAGAAAGATGAATGAGTGTGAAAATGGGAAGAATGATAGCGAAAGTTCGACGCATGTTGGACTGAAAGTACAGAAACAAAGAAGGATGAATTAGAGTGAAAGTGAGAAGAGGGGGTCGAGAGTTAGAAAGATTTAATGATAGAGATATTAAATTTTAGATTAATGATAGATTTAATGATCTCGTGACACATTAATTTAATTTAATGTGTTGCGAGATTTGGAGGTTAAAATGGATTGGATGAGGCAAGAAATGAAATGGATGTGGAATGAAATTAAGAAAATTCGGGTAAAAACTATTAAAATAAATAATGATGGCATGAAAGAGTTAACGAAAGATGAGCGAGTGGCATTGTATGACGAATCCATTATTAAAGGTGTGTTGGATGAGAGGATGCACAAGGTATGTTTTCCAGGCAGTAAAATGAATAGAGTGATTGAGGCATTGGATATGAGGCAGAAGTGAGCAAAAGAGTTAATATTATTAATAGGTATGAATGATTTGAGAGAGGACAAAGAGTGTGTCAGAATGTATATCAGGAGGCTGCTTAGAAGGATAAAAGAGAATAGTGTGACAGGAAGGGTAGTTAGCGTGTTGCCTAGGTATGACCGTGGTGAAATGAGGCAGAGAGCAAGGATTATGAATGATATGCTGGCTGAAATGTGTGAGGAGATGGGAGTACAGTTTGTTAATGTGTGGAATGACTTTGAGGGACGAAGTGAGCTGTATGGGAGAGATGGACTGCATTTGAGTGGTTATGGTGTGAGTCGCTTGGAGAGACTGCTGCTGGAAGGTAGAGAAGTGAATAGAGAGAATGAATCAGATCGAGTGGGAAGTGATGTGGAAGAGCGGGAGTGTAAGACAGGAGAGATTGAAGAGGTGGTTATGAATGGGGAAGTGAGTGGTATGAGTATAGAAAATGAGAGAACAGGTGCGCAAGAGGAGCAGGGAAATGGGGAGGCTCAGGGTGGTTAGGGGAACACAGCATGAGAAAGGTGGATGCTCCAAGAGGAGGTGAGCATGTGTAGGCAGGAAAGGAATGGGATGATCAGGGATCAAGAGGAAAAAGTTGGAATTGAAAAGGGTTTTAAAATGAAGAAGCAGAAAGGGAAATGGCCCCAGTTGAGCATGGAGAGATCACATCGAGTGAGTGAGTGGTATCAGTGGAACTAGCTGTAGATCCAGAAATGAGCTGTTGTGTTTGTATACAAATGCTACAAGTATAAGAAAGAAGGCAGATGAAATGGTTGCACTAATTACGCCTGTTCACCCAAAAATTGTCGGAATAAGTGAGACATGGTTGGAAGATGATGACATCCTGACAGGAATAGAGATGGCAGCATATGATGGTTTTCGTGAGGATTGAAGGAGTAAAAAGGGAGGGGGGGAGTGCTATTGATGATAGAGAAAGAGTTATGCCCATATAAAGTAGAGATGCAAGAGGGAAATTGTGCCAGTGGTTTTGAGGCAGTATGGTGTGAGATAGAGGTGAATGGAATCAAATACTTGGTGTGATGTTGTTATAGACCAAGTAGTGTGGATGGTGGTAATAATGAAATGTATAGTCAAATTAGCCAAGCAAATAAGAAAAGGGTGATCATTATGGGTGATTTTAATTATGGCAATATAGACTGGAATGATGAGATAGCAACTGGAAGTAAAGAAAATTAGTTTCTTGAGTAATTGAGGGATAACTACCTCAGACAGTATGTAACAGAGGGCACACGAGGATTGAGAGTCTTGGATTTGGTCATCTCATCACAGGATGTAATTATAAATGAGGTGTCAAATCATCCACCAATTGGTGAGAGTGACCATGAGGTGATCACCTTGGTGATTACCAGCAGTGCGAGGACCGCTGTGAGAAAAGGGTATATGTGGAACTACAAGGGGGGGGGGGTGATTAAGAAGAGCTCAGGAGACAACTTGCAGGTGTAGTGTGTAATGAGGAGTTAGCTGGAAAAGAGATCAATGCAGCTTGGGGGATTTTCAAAAACTGTTTAGTAGATGCAATGTCTAAATGTATTCCAAGGGTGAGAAGGTTAAATATGGTGGGTGTGAGATGGATGAATAAAGAGATTAAGCATGCGATACAGAGAAAAAGGGCATTGTGGAGGCAGCATAAGAGAAGTGGAAATAACCAATTCCATGAGGTCTAAAAAGACCAAGCAAGCAGGTTGACTTGGTTGGTGAGGGTAGCTAAAGAGAGGTATGAACAGCAGTTAGCTAATGAAACCAAAAAGAATCCCAAAGAATTCTTTCAATATGTAACCAGCAAAAGAAAGAATAATTATGGAAGGATGACATTGATTGCAGAAAATGGTATAAAGACAGCTGATGCAGAATGTGTGGTGGAGATACTTAATGAACAGTTCATAAAGATCTTTCAATCTTGTGAATATGACTTCATGGAGAGATTGAGAGCTGTTGATGATGGGGAGGAGAGACTGACTGTAGGTGAGCAAGAGATGTATGAGGAGTTGAGTAAACTAGATGTTAATAAGGCTGTGGGACTTGATAATATATCACCACGTATTCCGAAAGAATGTGCCAGGGAGCTGACACCTGCCTTGACATATCTTTTTCAATATGAGTCTTGCACTCAGGTAAAGTTCCTAAGGAGTGGAAGGAGGGCAAGATTGTGCCACTTCATCAAGGAGGTGATGGAACTCAAGCATCAAACTATAGGCCTATCTGTGTGTGTCAGGTGTTGTGGTTAAGTTGTTGGAGAAGCTTGTGAGAACTAGGATCCAGAGTTGAGTTGATAACAATGATATTAACTTTGATGGACAGCATGGATTTGCTAAAGGTAGGTCATGTTTTAGTAATCTACTTACTTATTACAATAAAGTGACTGCTTCCTTGGACAGAGAAGAAGGATACGCAGTATTATACTTGGATTTCGCAAAGGCTTGTGATAGAGTACCTCATGATAGGTTGATAGTCCAACTAGAGCAGATGGCATTGGATATTAGATTGGTATATTGGATTGGAGACTGGCTATCTGATAGGTATCAACAAGTTGTGTATAGGGGAGTGATATCCAGGAAAAGGAAAGTCACTAGTGGAGTGCCTCAGGGGTCTGTTTTAGGTCCATTACTGTTTAACTTGTATATTAATGATATAGGCGAAGATTTGGATGGAGATATTCAGTTGTTTGCAGATGATGCAAAGTTGGGACAAACCATGAAGTGTAGTAAAGATGTTGTGGCCTTACAGGAAGCCTTGAATAGATTGAGTGATTGGGCACTGAAATGGGGATGTGAATTCAGTGTTGCAAAATGTAAGGTTTTAAAATTTGGAAAACAAAGATGGGATGCAGAATTTATGCTTGGTGAGAATATATTGTTGGAGGTAGAGGAAATAAGAGATCTGGGGTTGATAGTAGATAAGGATCTAAAATTTAGGGGACACATAGCCAAAATTGTGAAGACAACACAAAGGCTTCTGGGAATGATGTGGAGTACGCTGACGTGTAGAAGTAGGGAGATTCTTGTTCCGTTGTATAAGCCTTTGATTAGGCCACACATGGACTGTTGTGCCCAGATTTGGTCACTGGGTTTTCAGAAGGATGAAGAGTTTTTGGAAAGTGTCCAAAGGAGACTGACTAAGGTAGTTTCTGACCTCTGGAATGTCGAGTATGAGGAAAGATTGAGAAGATGTAATTTGCAGAGTCTGGTGGACAGGAGGAAGAGGGGAGATATGATAGAAACCTACAAATTGGTAAGGGGTTGTTATAGGATCAATGCTGGAGAAGTTTTACAGAGAATAGTAATAGATCAGGGGAGAACCAGAGGTCATCCCTGGAAACTGTATAAAGAGGATGTGAGTAGGGGAGTGAGAGGCAGGTTTTTTCGTGCAGAGTTGTGAATGATTGGAATGCCTTGCCTGAGAGTGTGGTGTCTGCAAGGAGTTTGATGTGTTTAAGACATGGTATGATGAGATATGTTAGTGATAAAAGGACCTCCCAGATGAGTTTTTGACTCCATGAGGTCTTGGAGTGGTAATAATAATATAAATTAAGTGGATATTAAATCCAACATCATTTCAAAGCTGAATACAGAAAGTATAAAAGTTTCTTGCAAAGAGAAACCTTTTGGCTCTTTATTTTATTAAAGTAAATAAGATATAACCAAAAATAATTACAAAAATGACTAATATTCACTAAAATAAAACTCTGATCTGTAGAACATGTGCAACACTGCTACTAGTTCTCTGTGCTGTGTAGTGCCACCTTATGATATATATGATATGATATGCAATACAATACAACACGACAATTCTCTGTGCTGTCTAGTGTCACCTTATGATATATATGATATCACAGTACAATACAACACGACAATTATTTGTGCTTGATCATGGATGTAAGGATTCCATGCCATGAGAGGCTGCCTTATCGATATTTTGTAGCATTTTGTGTTGTATTTTTCAATATTAATTCGTCTTAATCACCTTCACGACTACATAATTTATTAATTTATATTAATCACAGTTCAGTTTTGTTGAATTTTATTATTGAAAAATTATAAATTATCCAATACAGTTTTATTGGAAGAAAAAAAAAATCTTGCAAGGAATAGTTTTTGTAATTAATTTTTTTCTATGAACTGTTCATTTGATAAACTTTCTTTCAATAAATTGTAATTTGCATTGTAGGAATTGTAGGTATATGATGACTTGCATTTTGTTAAATTGTGATTTCCATTGATTTTCTATCAATGAATTTTTTTTTTAACTATTGTGTGTTCTCGGGAGAGCTTGTAAACCCTAGAGAGCGCATCTCCAGGTGGTGGATTGAGGAATGTCTCCCAGAAATGGGTGGTAGGAAGGAAATGAAATACCTTCCATGGACCAGCAGTATGCAGCAGAGGAATTGCAAGCCAGCTGCATTGATAGCCTAAAATCTTCAAAGATGAATCGGCCAATAAATAGAAATAGAAATAATGCTACTGCGTGCAGGGGCAGCCGATGCACCTAACTCAAGCCCACATAGAGTAGGCGAGAAGACAGCTATGTGGAAAGCAAGTTGCAGATAGATTATATCAACTGTCAATATTAGAATGTTGTACAAACCTGGCAAATTAAAACTGATAGGGAGAGAGAGCTTGAACTGTTTAAATGGAAAATAGTGAGAGTTGCAGAGATCCACTGGGCAGGTGAGGGAAAAATCAACATAAAAAATGCCAGCATATTTTACTCAGGAAGGAAAGATAGTGATCACAGAGAAGGTGTAGCACTAATCATTAAAAAATGGCTCCTAAACTCAATAGTTGATGTAAAACCAATTTCCTCTAGAATTATCTCAGTAAGATGCAAAGCAAAAGAAAAAGGAATATATATATATATATATATATATATATATATATATATATGAATAATAGAAGTTTATGCCTTAGACTAATCACATGAAGAAGGATATAGTCAATTCATTGAACAGTTGAAAGAAGAAACCAGCCAAACAAGCACAAATAATATCCTGATTATTATAGGAGATTTTGATACAAAGATTGGTCAGTACTCTGAAAATAAAGCAGAAGTAATGGGAAAATTTGGTCATGGAGAGATGAATGAGAGAGGAGAGGACTTGATTAATTTTTGCAAAATAAATCAACTGTTAATCACAAATAAGAGGGTGGTCTGAAAAGTTCTCGGCTTAACAATGAAAAAACGGATTTATAATTTCAAAATTATTTTTATTTTTCAACATAATCTCCCTTAAGACTAATACATTTATTCCAGCCATGCTCCAGCACCCATTACCCATCCCTGTAATGGTTCTCAGTAAGATCTGCAAAATACCCCTCTACAGCTGCAATCATCTCTTTATTTGAAGAGGAACGCTGACCAGCGAGGAAGAATTTTAGCTTTGGGAAGAGATAGAAGTCAGAGGGAGCCAAATCTGGGGGAATAGGGTGGATGTTCCAACAATTCATAGTGCAGATCCCTTAATTTTCCCATTGCCAAAACACCTTTGTAGGCAGGTACATGTCCTGATGAAAGATGATTTTTTCCTTCTGTAAACTGGGTCTTTTCTCACAAATTTTTTCTCTAGTCTGGTTAAAAGATCGGAATAATATTCCCTGGTTATTGTTTTACCCTTTTCAAGATAATTAATAAACAAAATGCATCCCAAAACATCGATGCCATGACCTTTCCTGCTGATGGAACTGACTTTGTCTTCTTTGGCACTGAACAACCGGCTTCTGTCCACTGTTTTGACTGCTGTTTGGATTCTGGTGTGCAATGGTGAATCCAAGTCTCATCCATAGTAATAAATCGACATGCAAAATCAGTTTTATTCTTGTTAAAATGCTCCAAGTACTGTTCAGAGATTTTCATGGAGTGCGTTTTTGATCTGCTGTGAGCAAGTGTGGCACCCATCTTGCATAAAGCTTTTTCATTTGCAATTCTTCATGCAAAATATATCCTACACGTTCTTTTGAAATGCCTATAGTCTCAGTGATTTCAGGCACTTTGACTTGCAAGTCATCCAATACCATATCGTGCACTTGATCAATGACTTTTGGTATTGTTACACTTTTTGGACATCCTTCACATGGATTATATTCAAGCTGGTATGGCCATGTTTAAACTCGGAAGCCCATTTCTTAATTTTCAAAAATGAAGAAGAAGAGTGTCCATAATATGAATTTCTTTTGCCGTTAAAGCTTCTTTTACAAAGAATTTTATAACCGCACAATACTCAATTTTATCCATTTCAAGGGATACAGACAACACTTTTGCTTCAGACAGTTGTGTAAAACAAACCACTTGATAGAATGACTTGTAATTTGACATGGATGCCTATGACAGATGTACCAACTTAGAAAAAAATCTTGCTGATAGTGTTGCCATCTGTGGTCGAGGCCGAGAACTTTTCAGACCACTCTCATAACGTATTCTGCCACAGGCCACAACACAAATACACCTGGACATCACCAAACAATGAAATCAAAAACTGTATAGACTATATAATCGTTAATAAGAAATGGAAACATTCGTTCCAAAATGTGAAACATTAAAAAAGATTGACATGGATACAGACCATGAACTACTATCAGCCAGACTAAAAATCAGTTTCAAAAGAAAGAGAATAAATTGACAAAAACAAAAGAAGATAGACATCTCAAAACTCAAAGATAGCTTGACCAGTTCAAACTATCAGAGGACATCGAAATAAAAATTAAATAATCTTGCTTTAGATACAGTTTTGGAATCTTGGAAAAAAAAGTAAAGAAATTATTAAAGAAACAGAAACAAAACACCTGGGCTACCAGACAAGAGCAAATAAAGATTGGCTTACACCAAATATTTTGGACTCATGGGAGAGAAAAAGAATCTCCAAAAAAACTAACCTCTCAAAAGAAGATAATGAAGAAAATATAATATTATAAAAAAATTTGAAAAAAGAAATAGACAAAAAATGCAGACTAGCAAAAATCACATATCTAGAAGGAAAAGCAAGAATGTATGAAGAAGCATACAAAAAACATGACTCCAATACCATTTATGAAATCACCATTTATAAAATAGTTAAAGAGATAACTAGAACATATGCACCTAACCCAGTTTCAATATTGAAAAGGGTGGAACTACAACAAGTAGCAGCAAAACAATAAAAGAAATATGGACTAATCATTTTAAAGAAACATTTGCAGCAGAAGAAAATGTAGATCGAGATGCTTTCAACCCACAAGAAACTTCTGACACAAAATCCATCCTAAATGAAGAAATACATCAAGCAATCAAAAATGAAAATTGATCAAGCATCAGGCATAGACAATATTCAAAAAGAACTTCTGGAAAAAGGGGGGAGAAAGCATAATAAATTACCTAAGGAAATTGTTCAACAAAATACTAATGGAAGGAAATTTACCAACAGAATGGATAACAGGTCAAATCATACCATCCACAAAAAAGGAGATGTCAGATCTTGCACTAATTATAGACCTATTACCCATCTAAACCACTGCTATAAAATATTTATCATGATTCTCCAAAACAGAGTTAAATATTCCAATGAAGAACAAATGGGATTTAGGAATAGGAGAATCACAATAGATGCAATTTTTGTATTAAACAGATTAGCAAATCTTATGAGACAAAAATAAAAAAAACTTCTGCTGTTTTTTGACTTCAAACAAGCTTTTAACTCACTTTTGACTACCACACCTCAATAAAATTCTGGAAAATAGAGGGTTCAACAAATACCTATTAATTTATATCAAGAATTACTATTCAGAAACATAAGCAGTAGTGAAATGCAAAAACATAGAATCAGGTCAAATAACAATTAAAAAATGAGTTATGCAAAGCTGTCCATTGTCACCATATTTATTTAACCTCTACTACTATGCAGTTCTTTTAGGTACAGGTTAAATAAATATGGTGACAATGGGCAGCCTTGCATAACTCACTTTTTAATTATTTGATCTGTTTCTATGTTTTTCTATATTTTTCTACTACTACTTCTTTTAGGTTCAGGTTAAATAAATATGGTGACAATGGGCAGCCTTGCATAACTCACTTTTTAATTATTTGATCTGTTTCTATGTTTTTGTATTTCACTACTGCTTATGTTTCTGAATAGTAATTCATGATATAAATTAATAGATATTTGTCGAACCCTCTATTTTCTAGAATTTTATTGAGGTGTGAGGTGAGCCAAAAGTGAGTTAAAAGCTTGTTTGAAGTCAAAAATCAGCAGTAGTTGTTTTTAATTTTTTTTTCATAAGATTTGCTAATCTGTTTAATATAAAAATTAAACAGATAATAGTAGTAAAAGATGGACTACACATATGTGAAGGCATAACTGTAAATGGAAGAAATATAACACATTTAAAGTATGTTGGCAACATAGTAATCACTGCAGACAGCCAAGAAAAGTTAGAAAATATCCTGACCAAGTTGCATCAAACAAGTAACAAATATGATATGAAAATCAATTTTAGTTAAACAAAACTAATGGAATAGGAAGAAAAAGAGAAGCAATCCAAATGAAAATAGGAAACATAATATAGAACAAGTAAAGAAATTCATTTACCTAGGCTCAGTGATCACTGAAGATCTAGACTATTTTGAAACTATGAAACATAGAATCAGTAATGGTTGGATAACAATAGGCAGACTACAAAAATATGGAACCATAAAAGATTAAGCAAAGAACTAAAACTAAAAATATATAAAACAATGATAATTCACACAGTACTCTATGGCTCAGAATGCTGGATCTTAAGAAAAAAAGAAATGGATAAACTCGATGCTTTTCAAATGAAATGCCTAAGAAAAATCAGTAGAACAAATTGGACAGAAAGAAAAACAAATGAAAAAGTCAGAAAAGAACTGAACTTTAAAGAAACAATGATTACAGCACTAAAAAAAGAGTCAACTAAGCTGGTTTGGACAGGTCTTTCTGGGTTCATTTCAAGAATGAACCCAGAAAGACTACCAAAAAAATTATTAAATTGCAGAATTGAAGGACAGCTCAGCAGAAGAAGACTAAGAAAAGAAATGGATTGACAACATTAAAGAAAGCATCCACTTAAACTCCATAACAGAACTACATAAAATCACAGCAGACAGAAAGAAATGTAAAAAATTCATCTTTGAAGAACTCAATCCACCATGAGCAGATAAGAAGAAGAACTGTTGTGTGGTGAAATGTTTTTTGATTAATTGTTCATTTGATTATCTTTTTTTTCTTTTTTGGTAAATTTCCTTTCAGTGAACTGTTATTCAAAAAATTGTTTTTGGTGAATGTTCCCCTATTAATGAGTATCAGTTTAATATTGTTAAATGCAAGGTTATGTATTTTGGACTAAAGACATTGCTGCAAGGTTGAAGCTAGAGAGCTAGAGATAATAATAGTAAGCAGTGAGTTCAAGTTTAGAGGCCTCATTGCCAAGGTGCTTAAGTCATCACATTGGATAATTGCAATATTATTATTATTATTACAGGCAACTCCAAGGAGTCCTTAGACTCATCGAGGGAGGCCTTAAACATCATGTTAAGAACTATTCAGCCTTTTCACAGTATCTATCATACTTTGCTTTGAACTCATTCATAGTCATGGCACCCACAACAGACCCTGACAGCTTGTTCCACTCATTCACCACTCTCCAAGTAAAAAACCTGGTTCTAACACTTTTTGCTGACTACAATCTTGCTCAGTTTCCATGGATGGCCCCTAGTTCTCCCACCACCAGACCTGTTCTGAAAAATTTCCTCTGAATTAATCTTGTAAAAACCCCTCAATAATTTGAAAGTCTCAATCACATCACCCCTATTCCACCTATCAACCAGTTTCTGTAACCCACAAATCTTCAACCTGTTCTCGTAAGATTCATTCCATATAGCTGCTACCATCTTGGTCACTTGACTCTGGATCCTCTCCCCCCCCTCCTCCTCCTCCTCATTATCACTAAGAAACCCTGGCACCCAGATCTGTGAGCAGTAGTCTAGATGGGGTCTTATCAAGGCTCAATACAGAGGAACAATAACCTGTTTGTCTCTGCTTGTCAAAGTATTCTTCATTAACCAAGTGATCTGATGAGCTGATTTAGCCACTTTTGCTATGTATCCCCTAAACTTCAACTCCCTATCCTCCAACACTCCCAAATCCCTAGCCTTGTCAATTTCCTGGAGTATGGTTATACCAATGTGATATACTGCTGCTAATCTTTTCACCCCAAAATGCATAATCTTACACTTTTCCACGTTAAACTGACATCCATTCTCCTTAGCCCATTCTGCCAATCTATCCAAATCATCCTGCAAAATTTTGACATCATGTGTATTCACTATTGTTCTACCCAACTTTACATCATCATCAAATAACTGAGCAGTTCCTCTCAGATCCTTTTCTATATCATTAATGAACAAATTAAATAGCAGTGGTCCAAGAACAGATCCCTGCAGCACACCACTAGTTACAGGCCGTCTTTTGGACTCTACTCCTGAATAAACCACTCTCTGATATCTCTCTCCATCAACCACCCTCCTATCCATCCCATCAACCCTATATCCATCCCCATATGCTGTGATTTACTGATTAGAATTCCATGTGGTATCCTGTCAAAGGCCTTAGCAAGGTCCAGTAAAATCACTGTAAACTCATTACCTTTATCCAGTTCAGCCGTCACTGTGTTATAAAATGTGAGCAAGTTACTGAGGCATGATCTATTCTTCACAAAACCATGCTGCCCCCCCCCCCCCCCCCCGTACAGTATCCCATTTCCATGTATCCATTCCTGTATTTTGCTCTTGACTAATTTCTCCAATACCCTGACAGCAACTCCTGATATGCTGATCGGTCAGTAATTTGCAACAGCAGTCTTGGAGTCTCCTTTATGCAATGGAACTATTTTCCCCTCTTTCCAACCTCCCCTCAGTACTAACCCAGAGCTGAGACTTAAATTAAACAATGTGGTCAAGGGCACTGACAATTCCTTTGCCACTTCACATAAGACTCAAGCTGGTATACCATCCAATCCCACAGATGCATTCATATTAAGGTTCTGTAATATACTATTCACGTCCATTTCATTCACCTCATTTGCCATATAAGCCATTGATTCCCTCATTCCTGTAATATCACTGGCTGGATGATATACTCTTACAAAATATATTATTACTATTAACAAGTATATTAAAGAGAACACTAACTTGTAAGAATAAGAAAATTATTCTTCCACTTTTCAATGCTTTGACAAAACCACATCTTGGCCACTGGACTCATATATGGTATGATGAGTAGATGAAGAGACAACTGAAATGATCTAGTAGTAGGTACAGGTAACCAAGACAACATCTGGCTTATGAAATTGTATTTAGAAGGACAGGTGGAGGGATTTAGTATGGGTACTAAATTTAAGTAAAGATGAGGAAGTTAAACAGATTTATCACTGGGTAACCAAGATAATATCTAGCCTGTAGTCATTTTGTATACGAGGACTGAAGGAATGCGATCTTTGAAGTTTGAGAAATAAAATGAGAGGAGAAAGGAAGGAAATATACAAGTTGGTGAGAGGATTTTATACTGTGGATATTAAGGACATTTTATACCTCATGGCATGTGAGCGATAGAACATGGGTCATACTTGGAAACTAAGTAAGGAATTAGTCAAGAAGTATATGAAGCATCTCATGGCATGTTGCAATTTAATGGAATAAGCATCAGTGTACATCCTGAGTGAGTCTTTGTAAATATTTTCAGGGAGAGGGAGAGAGAGAGAGAGATAAAATACATACTTATGCATTGCCTGATCTACAGAGGGTCTTCCCTTGAGGATTGCCTGACTCTGGAAGTGCCAATATAATAATAATAATAAACAAGAGCATCTCAGTCCTTCATATTCATCAATGTGATGGGTCTGAGATATTCTGTTGTATACAGTGGCCCTTTCCTTTTACAAGAAACACACTGATGAAATATTAATTAAACATTCCCATTATTATCCTTTGCCATCAAAATAACGGTGTTACCTAGCATCATTTTACCACAACTAAAAAACTTCTACCATGCTACAACTAATATATTCCTGAGGAATAGGCCAAGTATAATCCTCCAGGGTTGTACTTTGCCTGTTCTGCTAACTTCATATGCTATTTTCTTCTGTCTTGTTATACTTAACGTGTTTTTTGGATGAGGCATATAAAGCATATTTCTTCTATGTCTCATACAGCTACTGACTATTTTTCTTATTATACCTTTGCTACACCATCTGTTTTCCAATTCATTTCTACCTAATGTTATGACATCATTTCATCCACTTGATGCTATACTTGCCACACTTTCATACAATGCATTTCATTCACATATCTTCCCCAAGCAAATAACTTACTCCTCACTCCCTTGCCCATGAACCCCCACATACAACTGTCATTGATGGATTCTTGTTCTTATCTTCCTCCACTCTATAAACTATCTCTTCAGCATCATTTCTTTCATGTCTCAGTCATATCACTCCTCATCCTCCTATTCACTGAAGCACTGCAGATAACATTTCCTCAATTTTTCCTCATAATCTACATTACAGAAATCTGATACACCTGTTTCCATTAATTAAGGAACAAAGAGAAAAATCTTGATAACTCACAAACTGTATGATGAATTTTTATGAAATTTGTTGAAAAGCAGTATGATATGAGATGTGAAAGAAACACCCACAAAAATTGTAAATAGCTAGTTTAATTCAGTAACAAATGGGTACATGAAGGCAATGTTAAAAAAAAAACAAGAGGTTAAAATGAGGTTGTCAAAGTGCTGTAATAAGGAATGTGGTCATCCCCTCAGTGGTGTCCAAGAGTTCAGGTGGAAATAACCATTGATCCTGAAAAAGCTCTCCTAAGTCTCTCAAAATTTTGAGAATGGGGTTTTGAGAGTGGCAGCACATCTACCTAGACCATACCAGACATTCTCAATAGGATTAAGGCCAGTCTATGTATGATGGTCTCTTCTTGGAGATATTGGTTCATGAGCTTCATTCATTGAGGATGAGCATTATCGTCTTGTAGAATAAATGTCTCACCTATTGCACCTGCATACAGACATACATAGAGGTCTAGAATCTCACCTCTATAAGTTGCAACACCTATGGTTCCACCAGAGCATATAGTGTCACTTTGTAAAGCAAATTGGGACTTGTCTGTAAAAGAGTATCAATCCCGATTGGTCTTGGGTTTAGTTGATGTAGAGCCTAGCCCATTTCGGATATACTCTCTTGTGGCTTGGGGATAGGGCATGTAGACTCCCGGTTGCCTACAATACAGACCACCTTTGTGAAGCTTTCTGCATACAGTGGAAGTATAATATGGCACCAAAAAAAAAAAAAAACCTACTGAACTTCGACACCCGCTTCAGTACACACACACTACATTTGTAGAAGAGCATGAGTAGAGAATCTATTCCATTTCATTTAGCTGTAGCAGTGGTGTTGACATTGGAAGAAAAATACATTTATTATTGACCATTATTTTCGTTCATATGGAATTGGTAGAGCAAATGGTTCAAATGTTTAAAGAATAGGTATTCCACCATGAGTCACTTTCAAACCTTGATGAACTAATGGATAAAATTTCACGATATGTCCAGCAGTTATTTTTTCTTTCAAGACAAGCATATGCTTGTCTTGAAAGAAATGGTAACTATTTCAAGCACTTAATCTATCATCATTAATGATTTATTTGACCACGATTCCATTGATACCCATTTACTCCATAACATATGTTATGATCTTTTGTTATTCAGTACTTTTTTTTTTTTTTTTTTTGCACCATACTGTAGATATCAATGTTCCTGTAGCCAACAAGGAGGGGGGGGGGGCACATCATAGCTGATTTGCAGTGGTACTCCTGTTTCAGTAAGCATATAATGGAGATATCGGCCACCCAATGAGATTGTATTCCATGGTCTTCTTTGACTATCCTCCTTCACATAATGCTGTTTGTGACTGTTGGAATTGGTTCCACAGTCTGTGAGCCCCAGAACAATTTGCATGCAACCATCTGACTATCTCTGCCTGACTTTTGGTGGTTTCTAGTCTTATGATGACTTGCCACCTTAATTCATTGATTAAATGATGTCTTGCATCCATATCTAAGAGTTTTGGTATTACAAAATGTGTTGTTCTCAACCCCAGACACAAAACGGAAAACCACTCCAAACACCTGCTTTTATGGCATCACATTGGCATATACTGCTAACAGCAGCACTACATTACACTATATTATGTAAAAATTGACGCTCAGTCTAGTTATTAATCTAACAGATAAGCTTAGGTGTTGATGGTTATTCATGACTTATTTTTCACAGTGTTAACAACACCACAAACACTTTTATCAACAAAGATGTATTATTAATGCTTATATTTTGCTGATTTTCAACTCAGCATCATCAGAGCACAACATGCTAGTAAACGCGACAGTGAGCGAGTGAAACAATATAATTGCAAAAGACAAAAGATCTAAAGTCCTATTTTGGCGCCCTCTAACGGAAAAAAAAAAAAAAAAAAACTGGCCCGGCATTTAGCCAAGTCGCTTGCCCCCCTTACTGGCAACTCCTCTACTTTTGTAAAAAATTCAATCCATTTCAAAACACTGGTTAAAAATCTAATCCTAAAAGATTCAGACATAATGGTTAGTTTCGATGTCATCTCCTTATTTACCAATGTACCACTTAGAGATACTCTGGATTTAATCAAGTCTAAATTTCCCCCAGATATTTTTGAATTATTTCAATTTACCATGAATGCAGGTTACTTTATATGGGGGGGGGAAATTCTACAAACAGATTAATGGTACTGCTATGGGTTCCTCCTCTCTCCCCCGTTAGCAAATTTTTACATGGAACATTTTGAAAACAAAGTACTTACCACAGCTACACACAAGCCACAAGTGTGGTTACGCTATGCAGATGATGTGTTTGCCATCGGGCCCCACGGACAAGACACTTTGGATGCTTTTGTCACCTACCTAAACAGCCAACACCACAAAATTCACTTCACAGTAGAAAAAGAATCAAATAACTGTTTACCATTTCTTGACACATTAGTCACCCGCCTTTCAGATGGATCATTATCTTTTTCTATTTACAGAAAGCCTACACACACAGGAAGATACCTACATAAACAATCACACCATCATCCAGTCCAACAGTACAGCATTTTAAAAACACTTACACACAGAGCCAGAGCCATTTGTTCTAATGATACAGCTCTGACCACTGAACTCCAATACCTGCGCCATATGTTCTTAGCCAACGGCTACAATCCCTACAAAATAGATAAAATACTACATAGGCCCATTACTCTGCCCTCCCCTAATATAAAAGAATACAACATGACCATTTCTGTTCCCTATATCAGAGGTACATCGGAAAAGATAGCCAAAGTTTTGTTAAAACATGGCCTACACACTTTCAAACCGCATGTCAAGCTGGCAACTCTGATCTGCTCGCCTAAGGATAAACTTCACCCCTTAGCATACCCAGGAGTATATGAAGTTCCGTGTGACTGTGACTTGGCCTATTATGGGCACACAGGAAGATCAGTGAACATCCGCCTGGAAGAACATGAAAGATACATTCGCTACTATTACTATGGCAAGTCGGGACTGGCAGACCACACTTTGGACACTCCGTCACACAGGATTAGATGGAGAAAAACGAATGTGCTATTTAGGAGTCGTTATAGACCTTAACAAATATGGTTGCATTAATTTGCCAAAAATTTGGGAGACGGTTATCCTAAGAAAAACTCCTGGATAACTGCTTTTTTTTTTTTTTTTTTCCCCGTTAGAGGGGGCCAAATATAGGACTTTAGATCTTTTGTCTTTTGCAATTATATTGTTTCACTCACTCACTGTCGCGTTTACTAGTATGTTGTGCTCTGATGATGCTGAGTTGAAAATCAGCGAAATATAAGCGTTAATAAAACATCTTTGTTGATAAAAGTATTTGTGGTGTTGTTAATATCGTGAAAAATAAGTCATGAAGAGTCTACTTATTGTATACAAGTATACAATAACCAGACTCAGTGTCACTTTTTACATAATGTACCTGACTTTGATAATGTTTCCCCCCCCCCTCCCCTCAGGTTATTGCATGTTTTCTCTTTATTCCTTAATTTATGGAAACTGGTGTGTGTGCTCGTGCATGCTGATGGTCACTGTGCTATGGAGTCTTTTAAATATCTTTTCATTGCCTTGAAATGAGATGGCCAAATTAACTCACAGTAGTCCAAATATAACCTGCTCATACTTATGTTATAGAATTATAGCCTATTGAAAGTTTTTCACTTGGTTATATTATAAATTAAAGATACCAAGAAATTATATACTTGGTTTAATCCATTATCCAAGTGTAAGCAAACAAAGTTTGCGTCTGAAGTATCTTTCAGGACTGGGGCAACTCGTGTCAAAGGTGGTATAACTTCTCATCACTTGCCTCACCCTTCCCTTAATGCATATCATTATACATGTCCACAAGGAGATGTGCTTTGCATTATGGGATGCTGAGGCAAGTGATGAGAAGTTGTATCATTTCTCACGCCTTTGTCCATCCTGAAACAAATTGTACTAAAGATTCGTTTTATGAGATTACCATAAAAAATGAAAGAAATAATAAATGATGGTACTTTTTTTATTGGTATAAAAGTGTTCTATTCAGATAGAGAGAGAGAGCAAAAAAGAAAAAAAATGGGAACTAATTGATCACTTCATTTTTAATTCTTTCATTATCTTTTGCAGATTGAGATGAAACATGGTGTGACAGGAAACGTGAAATTTGATGGCCAAGGATTCAGATCAGACTTTTTATTACATATAATTTATATGACAAATGAGGGTCTGGAAAAGGTAATGCATACAGCTGTTAGTTATAGTGATACTGTGTGTTTATGAAATGAGACCTGTAAACAACATATGGATTTAAGAGCTCTAATAATATATGCAGTTGACCCTTGAACAACACAGGTTTGAACTGTGTAGGTCCACTTATAGGCTGTTTTTTTTCCAGTAAATATATTGGAAAAATATTTGAGATTTGTGACAATTTGAAAAAACTTGCAGACAAACCGAGCAATAACAAACAGGTTAACCCCTCTTCTAGATTCAAATGAACAAGCAGGATTCCATAAAGGTTTTAACTTGATCATATTCATGCAGTAAAACAAATAATAGAAAAAGCAGAAGAAAACCAATTGCCTCTCTGTTTAGCCTTTATTAATTATGAAAAAGCATTTGATTCCATCAAAACTAATGCATTAATCAAAGTACTCCAGAATCAGGGAATTCCTGGAGAATATATGGACCTCCTCCAGGAAATATACCACACTGCAACAGCAACAATTCACACAAGTAGCAATAAAATATCAATTGAAAAAGGTGTCCGACAAGAAACTTAGGTGTGTTAAGTTTCTGTTTAATAACAGAAACTTAACACACCTAAGATATGCAGATAATATCATAATTTTTGAAAATACTCCAGAAGACCTTAATATAATGATAGTAGACCTATATCGTGAAAGCAGAAAAGTTGGTCTAAAAATAAACAGAAAAAAAACTAAAATCATGTGTAATCATTTTGTAACATAACACCAAAAACCATAATAATAGAAAACAATTTCTTGGAAAGAGTCTCTTCATACTTAGGTCATCTCATTGATCTAAACTGTGGACTCCAAAAAAAAAATAAATAGAACAATTCAACTTGCCTGGAGTGCATTCACAAAATTGAAAAGCATTTTTCAAAACAATGTGATGTCCCACTCTGTATAAAAAGGAAGACATTTAACCAGTGTATACTTCTAGTCATCACAAATGGTTGTGAAACTTGTTCTCTAACAAAAGCACTAACAAATAAACTAGCAACAATTCAAAGAAAAATGGAGAGGTTGATGCTAGGCATCACATTAAAAGATAAGAAGCAAATCGCCTGGATAAGAAGCCATACAGATATCACTGACATCATTCTTCACCATATGCAACTAAAATGGAAATGGGCCAGACATCTATCCAGAAGAGATGATGAGCAATGGACCACCATACTAACAAACTGGATTCCAAAAGAAGGGAAACGAGGCCAAGGACGTCCTAAAAGAAAGGGGGAGTGATAAATTGTGAAATTTTGTTGGGGAAAATTGGTCAACCATTGCTAAGAACAGAGAAAGGTGGAAAGAACTGGAGGAGGCCTTCGTCCAGCAGTGGACAGAAAATGGCTGAAAAGAAGAAGAATCTATTTTATTATTTACTACCATAAAATATACACAATTCTATTATGTATATATATAATATTCATCCAAGCTTGATTTGCTTCGTCAGTCTTAAGTAAAAGGCTGGTTATATTCCACTAATTCGAGCCCTACCCAAGGTCCTATGAATTGTGGAAATACTTTCTGAATATGAATGGTGTGCCGAACAAAGCAGCCTTTTCCAGCTGCCCAATTTTTAATCCACCTAACTCGAGTGCTTCTAGATGTCTTTTTAATGTTTTAGGGATGGAGCCTAAAGGGCCTATTATTATGTGAACAATTTTTGTTTTCTTTTGCCAGATTCGTTCAACTTCGACTTGTAACTCGTGATACTTTGTAATTTTTTTCAGTTTCTTTGTCATCAATCATGATATTTCGATAAACTGAACACCCTTGTTTTCACTTTTTTCAACCACTGTTATATTGGGTGTATTACATTCCA
Organism: Typopeltis vanoorti; assembly: GCF_054136105.1. Lineage (NCBI taxonomy): Eukaryota > Metazoa > Arthropoda > Arachnida > Uropygi > Thelyphonidae > Typopeltis > Typopeltis vanoorti. The sequence continues at coordinate 84,079,718 of NC_143560.1, read as the reverse complement.
AGCTTTTGTCAGTCTGGATTTAGAAATCCCAGAGTATTTTAGCTTTTTCATTCTCAGTCACCTTTTGGTCAACTTTATGTTTCCAATAGTCTTTAGATACTTTAAACCCATACTTTTTATATAAATGCCAGTGAATTATCTTAGCTATGTTATCATGCCTTTTATGGTACTCAATTTGTGGGATTTTGCTGCACCCATTTAGAGGGAGAGTTGCCCAAATAATATTGCTTAAGACATTTTTGACATATTTATTTGCCCAATATGCTTTTAAATGATAAATCATGTTTGTTTCTACAAATTGATTCCTTATGCATCTCATGTCTGTATTTTTAGCACATTTTTTCCTTTTTTGCAAGCGTTTTAAACATTTTTTTATGACCCTGCAATCGGTACCATTTAGGAAACCCGGTGCCAAAATTGTACTGGGTCTGTTTCCAAAATCATACCTAATAAATGTGAATAAGGAAATGACGATAATATGAAACTTACTCTAGAAAGTCAATTTATTTATAAACAAAATTGAAAAATTACAAAATGTAATGACCATTCCTTCTGGAGTCCATTGAGCATATTTTCTTTTTTCCGTGCTGTAAGAACAATGAAGAATTTTTCAAAATAATAAAAATGTACATGTAATTTAGGACATTACATTACTACAGCGGTATGATTTAGGAAACTATGCATTTTGTTTAAAAACTAACATAACCTTAACAAGAGTTAAATAGTTTTTATAAAACAAATATTGAAAATAATATAACAAGTCTAATATCAAAAAAACTCTAGTAACGTACCATGAAATGTTATTATTCGATCAATATCATCTATATAAATAAAGTCAAAATTTACATTGAACTTACCTGATTTTTTTTGACCTTAATAACTCATGAAAATCACAATGTAACCTCTCAACTTTTTTCCTACAATATAGACTAGTCATTTAGTTTATGTGCCAGCTGCTAGATACCACTTATATTAATTGGTTTATGAAAAATACCTAAAGTACGATTTAGGCACCGGTACACATTAGGCAACTCTCCCCTATAATGTGGTCTATCGTTTCTTCCTTTTCTTTGCACAATCTACATTTACTGTCCTCTTGAATTTTTTGTATTTTTGACTTCATAACATTAGTTTTAATGACCTGTTCTTGTGCTGCAAAAATTACCGATTCTGTTTCTTTCTTTAGTGCTCCATTTCTCAACCATTGCCAGGTCAAGTTGCTGTTGGCACTGTTCTCTATGCTGTGAAGGTATCTTCCATGCAATGCCTTATTTTTCCATCTTTCAGTTCTCACTTTTACTTGGTTGGTTTGGTATTCCAATTTTGTCTCCATGGGTTTAAATAAATCCTCTTTCCTTACCTCATTTAGAAATTTTTCTGTTGTTTGCTGCAGATAATCATTCAGATTTTATTTTTCTTATTCAATAACTTGCTTTACTTGTAATAATCCTCTGCCTCCTTTTTTTTGCGTGATAGATAGTCTATCAATATCACTGCGAGGATTGAGGGCATGGTGCATTGTCATTAATTTTCGAGTTTTTTGGGCTAAATCCTCCACCTCTAGCTGGGTCCATTCAACAATGCCTGCTAAATATCTCAGAACAGGTATGGCACAGGTGTTAATTGCTTTATCAAATTTCCAGCATTAAGCATTGACTTAAGGAGTTTCCTTAATTGCCTTATGTATTCTGCTCTAGTTTTTTCTTTGATCTTATTGTACAGAATTTCTGATGCTTCTAAAATTCCCAAATATTTGTATCTATCTTCGAAATTTATTGCCTTGATTTTTTCCCCATTGAGCAGCTCAATTTCGTTCAGATCTTCAAACATTCCTCTTGTTATTCCAGCAAATGTGCATTTTGTCTAAGTCAAAATCCATTAATATACCTTGACTGAATATATGTGCACAGTATTAAGCAATGACCTGAGTTCATTCTCTGATTTAACATATATATATATGTTACAGATACCAAAAAAATTTATACTTGGTTTTAATCCTTTTCCCAAGGAAGCAAAACAATGTTTTGCATGTGAAATATATTCATGTCTGAGCTACTGTATATAGAGACTAACGACTTCATATCACTTGCCTTCATATGTATCCTATACTGCAAAGCACACACCCCCTTTTGGACGTATATAATGCAATGCATAATAGGACAGGTCACTACCCAGATCGGTTTTGGCTTTTATTGGGGGTCTCATCAGTGGGAGGCAGACCCGGGAGAGATACCAAGGTTGAATAATGTCATATATATCTCATATACAAATAATACAAGTTTACTTGTATTACTGGTATGGGTAGTAACCTGTCCTACTATGCATTGCATTATACACGCCTGAAAGGGAGTGTGCTTTACATTATGGGATACATACTAAGGCAAGTGTTATGAAGTCATTAGCCTCTATATACAAGTAGCTCAGATGTGAATATATTTCACGCACAAAACATTGTTTTGCTTCCTTGGGAAAAGGATTAAAACCAAGTATAAAATTTCTTGGTATCTTGAACATATAAAAAACCCAAGGTAAAAAACTATATATATATATATATATATATAAAGACCAGTAAAAGTCAAAAAAAAATCCTTAATCAATCCATGGTATGAATGCACTAACCTTTCATGGGTGGGAACTACATTAAAAAAAAAATATTTTAAATAATGATAATAATAAAAAAAAAAAAAGAGGATTGCAATTGAGCAAGAGGTTGGGAAGTTTGCTTTTGGATGACACAGAGAGAGAGAGAGAGAGAGAGAGGATGAGAAATAGGGAGCATGTTTTGATTCAGGGAAATGGGGATCTGAATGAATGATATCAATAAAAGCCTACCATTTATTTTTTCTTATTTTTCTCATTTTAAATACCATTGCATTATTTTGTTATTCATAATTTCCATGGAGTCACTTGATCATCATGGGAGGACCAATTTATCACAAAGTCTATTATACCACTCCTTAACTCCATTCAAAAACGTTACTTCTCACTCTCCTGTTTACTACTCCCCTTTGCAGAGGAATAGTTTTTTCCTTTTTCCTTTTCCCTTCTTCTATCACACAACTTCAACTATTTCAATAACTTAAGACACTTAAGTTATTGAAATGTAATATGCACAGTTGATAAACTGTGCATGCCACATGCACTAAGTCTATCCTTATAACTAATCTTCCACAATATTCCTGATTTTGTTTTTTTGTTATGTTCTCTTGTATTCTCCCTAAAGTTGCTTCATGCACTTAAAATCCTGGTAACCCAATGTGGGCACAGTAATTCAAATGTAATCTGCTCAGGACATTATACAATGAACTACTATCCACTTATCTCTGTGGATTCACATCCTTCTGAGTATTGCAACTATGTTCAATATTCTATTTACCATTTGGGTTATGGTAGATAGAAATTTGAGTTCATGTAATATATTGAGAATTATATCCTCTATCACCCAAAGAACCCTTGCCTTTTCTATTTCCTCCTATATAGTAAATGATAGCAGATGAATTGCAGCCAAAAAGAATAGAGATAGGTGGTAGGGTGATTGTTCATTTGAATCGGTGTGGTATGAGATCAAGGCCAGTAAGACAAAATATACAGTTGATTGTTGTTATAGTTTAGGGAGTACCATGGATGATCGGGAAGACATGCATCGGCAAATTAGTACGAGTACAGGTCGAATGATTATTATGGGGAATATCAACTAGAGAGAGAGATATATAGACTGGAAGGAAGAAAGATCACATGGCAGGAAGGAAATGGAATTTATACACCTACTGAGAGATAATTACCTGAGGCGGCATGTGATGGAGGGGACTAGGGGAAGTGAAGAATAGTGGACCTGGTCATAGGATCAGAAGAGCTATCCATAACTAAGGTGACCATATTGCTTCTGATTGGTGAAAGTGGCCATGCAATCTTGAGAGATTGTAAAACATGAACAATATTCTGTCAAGAAGGGGTATATGTGGAGCTACAAGGCAGGTGATTATAACTAGCTTAGGGGGAATCTTAAATCTGTGCCATGGCATAAAACGCTGCAGGGTAAGAATGTTAGTAGTGCATGGGATATAGTTAAAGGTCATCTAGAGGTAGCAATATTAAATTATATACCTAAAGTAAGGAGGGTTAATCAGGTAGAAGTTAGATGAATGAATAATATCATTAAACATGAGCTACAGAACAAGAAAATGGTGTGGAGATTATTATCCTCATCATCTGACCTCCATGGAGTCAGAGATTCATCGTGGGAGGTACACACTATTGCACACAATGCTCATCCAACATTTCCTTAAACTAATTCAATGTGTCTTCATTCACAACATACTCAGACAATGCATTCCACTCACCAGCCATTCTCTGTGGAAAGAACCTTCTCCTCACTCCTCTACTTACACCCTTCTTATATAGTTTTCAGCAACAGCATCTTTCTACCTCCTCTCCCATTCTATGAAAAATCTCTTCCATGTCAACCTGATAACAACCACCCTGACTAGCTTATATGTTTTAATCATATCCCCCCCCCCCATCGCCAATTCCTACAATTCACGAGGCTTTGCAACTTATTTTCCCTCAATCTGTCCTCGTACTCCACATTCTAAAGATATTGAATTACATCACTCCTATCTTAGTATCTCCCATAATGCAAAACATATCTCCTTGCAGATATATATAATGTTATGCATTAAGGGAAGGGCCACTACACAGACTAGTTTCGAGCAAAAATAAGAATTGTAATACTAAAAATAGGACATCATTGTTTCTGAAAGAAAACCATCTGAAAGAATGTTTATTCCTGTCATTGTAAATAGAATTTAGCATGATGTAAATTTTTTGATGTAAATTGATGTAAATTTTGTAAATTTTTGTTTCCCACTAAGGTCATGCCAGTATTTGCAATGAGTTGCCTGGTGTTGTACTACCTTACCCCAGTCCTGAAAATACTTTCAGGCACATACTTTGTTTGCTCACACTTGGATAAAGGATTAAACTAAATTTATTATAGTCTAACCAAGTGAAAAATAAAATTTCAGCATCTTTCTCTAAATCCAGAGTAATATAATAAAAAAAGGTGGCACACCTTTTGGCAACTCCTATAGGTAGAGATGACCTTGCTATTGCTTCTGCCTGGTATCTCCACATTTGGGCCTGGCTCCCACTGAAGAGACCTCAATAAAGGTTGAAACTAGTCTGGGTAGTGGCCCTTCCCTTAATACATAACATTATACATATCCGCAAGGAGATGTGTTTTGCATAATGGGAGATACTGAGATAGGAGTGATGTAATCTTGCTCCACCTTTGTAATGAGTTGCCTGGTGTTGTACTACCTTACCCCAGTCCTGAAGATACTTTCAGATGCAAACTTTGTTTGCTCACACTTGGATAAATGATTAAACTAAATTTATTATTATCCACATTCTAAAGACAACTGACCACTTTTGTGAATCTTCTCTGCCCTTTCCAATATATTCTTGTCACCATGAAAATCCAGCGACCAAATCTGTGCACAATAATCCATATGAGGCCTGATCAAGGCCTTATACAGTGGCATCAGAGTCCTCCACATCATTGCCATTATCCAATGTGATGTCTTTATAATGCAATGTGGCCCCTGAATTTCATGTCCTTGTCCACCGCCACTCCCAGATCTCTCATCTCCTCTACTTTAAAGTTTTCGCACCAAGAGTATACTTTGCATCCCATCGTTGCTTACCAATCTCAAAATCTTACACTTTGAAACACTGAATTGACAGTTCCACTTACCTGCTCATTCATGCAATCTGTTCAAGTCTTCCTGTAAGACCATAATATCTGCATTACTCTCCCCAGTTTTGCATCATCTGCAAACGGCTGCATATCGCTAGTTAAATCTATCCCAATATCATTAAAATACAAGTTGAATGACTCCTACGGTACACCACTATTGACCTTCTCTTTCGGGATACTGCACCCCCCCCCCCCGTATAGAACTTTCTGATACCTATTTGATAGCCAGTCACTGATCCAACTCAGAAGTCTGTTATTCACTCCTCAGCTGTTTCAATTTATTTAACAGTTTCTCATGTGGAAATCTATCAAAATCTTTTGCAAAATCCAAGTATACGACTGTATATGTATCTCCCCTGTCCAAGGTATTTGTCACCTTGTTATAGTATATAAGTAAGTTCTAATTCTCTTTAATAAACCTATGCTGATAATAGAGAATACTGCTGTGATCAACAAATTTCTGTATCCTACTTCTCACCACTCTCTCTCCAGTACCTTCACCACATACCGACATACAGATTGGCCTATAATTTGAAGCTGCAGCCTTATCACAACCTTTATGCAGTGGAACAATTTTACCCTTCTTCCACTCCCTTTGAATCTTTACTGTTGTAAGACTTATTAGACAGGCATGCCAATGCTACTGCCAGTTCCCTGGAACATTCCTTTAAGATGCATGGTGCTATGTCATCAAATTCTATCGCTTTATCAACATCAAGGTTATTTATTTCCTCAGATACCTCCTGTTCACTTGCAATTAAGCCATCCTGTCCTATGTCCTCTACACATATGTTCCTCATGATTCCACCCTGATCAGGATGATATATCCTTATAAATTGATCACTGAATACTTCATCAATGTCTTCTGCAGCAGTTACCATTCTACCATTTTCATCCATTAACATCATCTTACCATGATCATTCTTCATTCTACTTGCCACATATCTAGTCACTCTCCTGGTTTGTTCTTTATACTCCTCATGTAACTGATTATTACCATTATTGATCTTGTACTGCCTCTAGATTATTACAATTTACCACATATATCTACTCAGTCTCAACTTTCCCACCCATATCACAATATACTCCATTTTCATACACACACATTACTGCCACTTTCAACATCCACTATCCCTATGCCATGTCCACCACTGACTCTTGCACACATAACACACTGTATGTCCACACACTGTTGTTTCATCTAGCAATATTTTTTCCTGTGACTCACTCCAAAAATATTCAAATGCAACCATCATGTCTGTATAATTTTATTCTTTCCTCAAATACATTCCACACATCCACAAACTGTACTCCCTTCTCCTCACACAGCTCCGCTAGCATACTATTCATGATTTTGGCTCCCCATAGCAACTCATCATTGTCATACCTCTACAACACACTAACAACCTTTCCCACTTCACTGTTATCTTTCATTCTTCTCAATAACCTCCTGATATTTGCCCTCACATGCTCCTTTTGTCCACTTAGATTTGTCAATTACTGTTAACTCTCTTGCTCATTTCTTCCTTGTGTCCAATGCTTGAATTATCGTACTTTCTCCCTCCTAGATAACAGACCTTATGGACTCTCTCATTAACTAATCCTATAACTATCAAATCCCATATACTGCTATCCTGGAATCACACATCACCTGTTTTACTCTTTTTTCTTTCATTCTATTCTCATGCATACTTTCATTATTTTCCACTAAACATCTAAAATCACTCCGCATATTCCTTTTTTCATTTTCAACAACTGTTTCATCAAATCTTTCATTCCAACAATTTCACTCACTGTCACTCCGGCTGTTTCACTTCTGCTCCGTCTGCTGCACCTTACTTTCATTTTGTCATTCGTACTTTCTTTTGCTCTCTTATCACTAACTTTTGCTTCCACATTCTTGCATTCTTTCACTCCTTTATTTTCACTGGCTTTTGCTTCATTTCCTTTTCTTTCATTTACACCATCTTATATCTTTTCAGTCTGTTTCACATTGATTGCCTTATGGTTTATTAATATATTGCACTTCCTACAAATCTATACTTTCTCTCATCTCCCGTTCATTCTCTCTCTCTCTCTCCCCCCACAAACACTCTGCCATGCATATATATTACACTCACACAATATCAAATAATTTTTGAAAAGTCTATGTTGTTTATGCCACTTGATTTTCATGGCACTTTCCCTTCACACTGGTCAATGCCCACGTGCTTGACCTCGTAAGTACTGCCATTGTTATATTTAAAGAATGCCACAACTAAAAAATCATGCCGACACCTTGATTATCAAAAATAAATAGTATAACACTATAATTCATGAAATATTACAATTATCACTCAAAATAACACTTATCTTTCAGGAGCTCTTTCCAACACTACACAACTTCACACAACACTACACTACACAAATTAATGCGGAAGAAATTTTTTGTAGAGTCAAATATATAAAGATAATGGTGACCAGCAAATTCATGAACAGTACAAAGCTCAGGCAATCAAGGTGGCCAGCATAGCAAGGAAGGCAAAATCAGATTACAAGAAGAATCTAGCCAAACAAGCTGAAGGAAATCCTAAACTGTTTTTTTGTTACATGGCAAGTGAGAGGAAGAATGACCATGGAAGATTAACTTTAATGAGTGATGATGATCACTAGGTAACAGAAGGATATAAAATAGTTGAGTTACTGAGTGACCACTTTGCAAGCACATATCTTCCTAGTGAGGTTACTGCTTTAACCTATGTGACAGACACTAATAAACACAATTCATCCACCTCTGTGGAACAGAGGTGGATGAATTGGAGCTTCTTAGAATATTGCAGAATCTCAATGTAAATACATCTGTGTGATTAGATGGGATATCAGCTCGGGTTTTGTGAGAATGAAAGAGAAATGGCAATGCCTCTTACTAGGCTCCTTAATTTAAGTCTCAGCACTGGTAGAGCTCCCAGGGAGTGGAAAGAGGGCAAAATAATTCCCTTACATTAAGGGAGGTTCTAAGACTGGAGTAGTAAATTATAGACTAATTAACATCTCTGGCATGGTGGTAAAAGTACTGGAAAAGTTAGTTGAAGAAGAGAATTCAAGAAGGAGTAGATAAAGATATGATACTGTATGAGGGGCAGCATGGCTTTGTGAAGAGTAGATCATGCTTTAGTAATTTAGTTACTTTTTATAATAGAGTAACAGCTGAGTTGGATAAAGGAAATGACTACATGCTGATTTTGCTGGATTTTGCAAAGCCATTTAACAGAATACCACATGGAACACTGTTATACAAATGAGGATGGATATAACACTGGTTAAATGGATAAGAGGGTGGCTGCTGGATAGATATCAAAAAGTGGTATATGGGGAGACAGAATCAATCAAAAACAGATGACTAATGGTGTGCCACAAGGTTCAGTGTTGGGACCACTACTGTTTAATTTGTACATAAATGATATAGGAAATAACCCAAAAGGAAATATTCAGTTGTTTGCTGATGATACAAATTTAGGTAGTGTAATAGTTAACCAAGATGATGTGGAGAGCTTGCAGGACAATTTAAATAGGCAAAAGATAATGGGTATCAGTTTAATGTTGAGAAATTTAAAGTTATGCATTTTGGGATAAATAGATTACAAGCTCTGTACCACATTGATGGAACTGTACTCCAGGAAATAGATGAAGCTAGAGATTTAGGGATGATAGTAAACAGATAATTCAAGTTCAGAGGACATGTTGCTAAGGTATCCCATACAATTACTTGGTTACTGAAGAACACATTAACAAGTAGAGATAAGAAACTTATTACTCTTTATAAGACTTTGATACGTCCACACCTTGATTACTGTGCTCAGATGTGGTCTGTTGAGTTTCTTGATGATGAGGAAGCAATGGAGAAGATTCAGAGGTGAGTGACCCAGATGGTGAGAAGTCTGTGGAATGTTCCCTATGAGGATAGATTGAGGGTGTGTGGATTGTATAAGCTGGTTGATAGGAGGAAAAAGGAGATATGATAGAAACACATAATTTGCTTAAAGGGTTTTATAGGATTTATGCAGGGAAAATGTTTCAATACTTGGTTAGAAAGGCCAGAACAAGGAAATTGAATAAAGGTGGTTAGTAAGTGTGTGAGGACTTGATTTTTTCAAGAGTTGTGAATGAGTGGAATAGGTTGCTAGAGTCGGTTGTGAGTGCTTTGTCTGTTAATGGGTTCAAGGAGAGGTATGATAGATTTTGTGGATAGTTTGAGTCTCCCATGATGAGTCTTCAGACTCCATGCTATACAATGATAGCTCATACAATAATAGTAATACTAATAATATTCCTCCAGAAGAGCATGCAGTTTCACATTTTACGGATTCCAAATTTCAAACTACACATAGTTATGTTATTATTATTATTCGTGACACCTCCAAGGAGTCCAAAGACTCATCGTGGGAGGACACCTATTGTACAACTCTCCGTCTGCACAACTATACCGATCCTCTACTACCAATCATTCACATCAGCACCATCTACTGCCCGCCACCACTACAGCTAGCATTTTTTGTCTGTAAATTGCGTATGTTCTGAAGGGCCGATTTGTCTGTATGTGGGATAAAAAAACCGAGTTTCCAGGAGAAAAAACCCTGCTACCTCCATATGAGATCAGCTAACTCACCTTCGATTGAAAACGTCCATATAAAGATTCCTCCCATCATGACAAGAATCGAACTTAGGCCTTTTCCAATCGAATGGCGCAATGTACCGTCGTTCTTCCAATTGCACTACGGAGGCGCTAAACTGACATCCCATTATTTGTCCACTTTCGGGCTTCTTGAAATCCTCTTGAACAGCCATAGTATCAGCACTGTTACTAATTACCCTCCCAAGCTTCACATCATCATCTGTAAATAACTGAATATCTCCTTGCAATACAGTAAAAATATTATTGACATAAAAGGTAATGGTCATGGTACTGAGCCCTGAACTCGAACTCAGAACCTTCCTTCTCCCCATTACTGCTTCCCCATACACAACTCATTGATCTCATGAAATGTCCAGACCACAACCTGATATTTAAATCCATAATTTATAACTTAAATAATAACTAATCATGGCACTCATTCTAACCAGAAAAATATATATACTGTCATTTTTCTTTTGTTGACCATCCATATTACTTTATTCTAAAGTAAGAATAAGTATGTAGCTGTTTCACTGTATAAAACATTGGTCAAACGACACATAGATTGTTGTACTTACTCAAATTGGGGCACCTAGTTTTCATTGTGATGTAGAAATTCTGGATATGGTTGAGAGACAAGTAATTAAGGTTATCAAGAATGTATGCTGGTTATGGATAAAGATTGAGGAAATGTAAATTGCACAGTTTAGTGGATAGGCAGGTGAGAAGTGACATGGTAGACACATAAATTAGTGAGGAATTTTACCAGATTAATGCAGAAGGGATTATACATTGGAAAGGTGAGAGGTACCTGTGCCTTTACAAAATCTGAAGTTGATTTAGCAGAGAATAGCTAATTTAGAATCTTCTACTTTAGATCTCCTCTGGCTCAAGGTTTTCTTTCCCCATTAATAACATTGATCTATTGCATGTACTGCTGTTTGAGCTCAAAAAAAAAAAAAAAAAAAAAAACTGAACCCACCTTCCATAATCTGCAATCCAGCTATACAAATAGTGAAGTCATCTTTCTAGGTAACTGTTGTTGTTGTTATTGTTGTTGTTGTTGTTGTTAATGTCCAAAACTCAGACTAGTCCCCTTTTTCCAAAAATACCAACCCGGCTGGATGAGATGCAGTCTCTGCTATAAGCAGTGACCTAAGATAACCAGTTCTCCTTCACTATACACCATAAAAGTCACCTCTCCTCACAGTAATTCAGATCAAGTGAAAGTTTCCTCTTTCACTAAATGCCCTTCCTCCAACCACTCCAATCTCATGTCCTTTGCCACTACAAAGGTGCCAAGTAGGACAACCTCAAAATTCTCATCCACTCTCCAAGGGTTCAGAAGAACATATACCAAACATTTGAAGAAAAACATCCAGTTTACCACAGAGTGGCATATCACAAGAATTCCAGCTTCATATTTAGCCTATGCTGAAGTGCACAATAAACAGCAAATCTAAATTTCCAAATTTCACTTCATAAAGGCTGGCAGCAGAAAACTTTCCTCCACTCCAAATGAAAGCCATGTCTTTTGGTCCCTTGTTTAGGCAATTGAATGGAACTTCTGCTGCTTACCTGCACTTCCATGTCTCTCTCTCTCATCCAAATGACACCACTGTTATAGCACCCAAAGATAAAGACTACAGCAAATCCCCTCTTACTATACTAGCAACCAAGCACCACATGCCTCCTGTGGTTTTTTGGCTTTCACTTTCATTTGGTTTTTGTAGAATACTCAACAACTTGGACACTAATAAGAATTTTGAGCCATAATAGCATTATTTAAATTAAGGGGATATTAAATCCCACATTGTTTTAAAACCGAATAAGAAACTCAAAGATTGGAATCAGAGAGTTTCATGCCGATATAGAAAACTATAAAGTATCGGCGACACTAGCGTTAGCCAATGCAAGTTACCCCAGTACGTAGTACAATACCGGACAACTCGTAGCAAAGGTGGTGAAGTTCTGATCGCTATTCTTAGGTATTTTCCATAATGTAAAAACACATTTCCTAGGAAATGTATGCTGTTATTACATTATGGTGGGAGGTCACTACCCAGACCGGTTTCAGCCTTTTTTGAGGCTTCATCAGTGAATAGCTAGACCAAATTGATACCAAAGTGTATAGCAAAAAGAACTTATATACTACATTTCCTAGGAAATGTGTTTTTACATTATGGAAAATACCTAAGAATAGCGATCAGAACTTCACCACCTTTGCTATGAGTTGTCCGGTATTGTACTACATACTAGGGTCACTTGCATTGGCTAACGCTAGTGTCGCCGATACTTTATAGTTTTCTATATCAGCATGAAACTCTCTGATTCCAATCTTTGAGTTTCTTATTCGGTTTTAAAACAATGTGGGATTTAATATCCCCTTAATTTAAATAATGTTTATATCGCCGAAATGAAGCTTATTAGCTCTTCATATTTAAGTAGCCATAATAGCATTTCTCCAATTTTACTCAAACATTGTGCTCCAGAGCTAACACCTATCCTGTATCATCTCTACAGGCCTCTATTCTATTCTTACTCCATGCATTGGAATAAGTTAGCACTTATTCCAATGCATGGAGTCAATCATATATTCAGTCTGTTCCAAAAACAGGGAGATAGACATCTACTGTCAGACTATTAACCAGTTACCATTGCCTCAGTCCTCTATGAATAATGGAAAAAAAGTCATCAAAAAAGCATATTGTTAAATGTAAAGAACTTATTCTTTACATTTCCAGAGCTGTTGATTGCATCTGGCATCAAGGCTTGCTAAACCAATTGCCATCCTTTTGTTTGTCTATCATCCTCTGTAATCGGATAGCCAGCTTTCTCTCTGGTGATTCACTTCATGTCATGATTGATGACTTCTTCTCTTTGAACTTTGCCATCTGTGCAAAAGTGCCTTGGGGTTCCATTGTTCACCTTTTCTCCTATACATAAATGACCTACTCTCAATCACCACTAATCCTATTCACAACTTTGCTTGTTACACTGCTCTCCATTCACCTATTCATTTGACAAACCATGCATTCCTGAAATGGCCCAAGGCTCAGGATCATCTTCAACCAGTAGCTTTAACATTGATCTCCATACCATCCTTCAATGGGACAAGAACAATCTGGTCACCTTCAATGCCACCAAAATCTGGTGTTGCCTTTTCTCTCACGAAAGGAATCTCAACTTAGTTACCCTTACCCCAAGTCATACATGAATCACCAGATAGCATCTCACCCACCCAGCTACTAACTTTATACAAAGCCCAAATCCATTCATCCTTAGAATACTGCTGACATGCTTAGGATGGTGCACCTAAAACCTTACAAATTCTCATGGCTGTCTGGAGAGTAATTTTGTTCATAGATGATACCTCTTTCAGACTGACTTCAACCTCTATTTCAGATGTTTCAATTCTGTCTGTTCTAGATGTACTTCCATGGCCACTGCCCCATTAATCTGACAACCATCATTCTTCCATTTCTGTTGAGCCTGTTAAAACAAGAGCAGCAGCTGCCCATCCTTTTTTCACTACAAACACACCAAACTTATTTACTGTCTGCCCTCTTACTACCCTCTCTGGCAATGCATTCCATGCTATTACACTCAACATAAAAATAAAAAAAAATAGCTAGTTTCTTACTCCCTGTTATTCATCACTAATTTGTATGTCATTCAGGGATGGTCCTTCTCTTTGTCCTGACCACCTATTTTACCATATGAAAAATTATCCCAGTGCCCATCCAGTAAATAACTTTCAGCATCTTATTTATTTCAATCACATCATCCCCTTATTTTCTGTCCACCAAACTATGTAATTTACAGGTTGTCAGTCATTCCTTATAACCAATGTTCCACAGTCTTGATATTGTGTTTGTTACTGTTCTTGTTTTTGCACCCTCTCTCTAAAATTTCTTCATCCCCTTCAGATGCCAGTAAATATAAAATAGAGATGTGGTCTGATCAGGACCTTATACAGCCATCCTTTTCTTTCAGCTAGTCAAGATTCTTCTCAGTATTACAACAATCCTCTGGGTTGTATTTATTACCTTCTCAATTTCCTAAACTTGGAATTTCTATCTACTATCACCCAAAGAACCTATGCGTCTTCCACATCCTCCTGCATAGTTCACCAAAAAGAATATGTAGCCTCCCATCTGTAGATCCCAAATTTCAAACCCTACCCCTATCTACAATAAACAGGCATTGCCATTAATTAGTTACCTTCTAGCTTATCTGCAAACAACTCAATATTTCCCTGTGATCAATTAACAATATCACTGACAATATCAGTATTCTATAATATACTCACACACTACTCACATAGTCAGATACTCTCAGACAATGCATTCTACTTAACTGCCACTCAACAAGCAAACAATCTACTCCACACTTTCTTGCTTTCACTCTCCTTATACATTGTCAATAGGTGGCCTAATTTTTCCGATCTTATCTCTGTTCTTGTTATGAAAATGTTCTCCAGAGAGAGATATAAGTAGCGAGGAGTTTGTAAAAAATATTCATTTGTTACAAACTCATCACTACTTATATCTCTCAATCATATCACCTTTCCTGTCCAGCAAGCTCCACAAATGGTTCTCTCAATCTGTTATCATACCACACATTCTGAGGAATGACACTAACTTTTCATCTTGAGAACCGGGTGTCTAAATCTGCATAGAGTAGGCTAAATGCAGAATGATCAATGGAACATAGTTTAGCTATATACTTACTGTTGGTTTCAATCTTAGCATTATCACTGAATTAATTAAAATAATAAACATAGCACCTATTTTATGTCTTAAAAAATCATTCAAAATATTTTGTTGAATAATTTTTATTGTTATTGCATTTCTTTAGAAATTTATGAAGAAATATATGCTTTTTAATTGGTTAACTTTTAATATTATTGACATTACATATATATCTAGGTTTCTATGAGTAATTAGACTTCATTGCTGGATGCATTAGATAAATTTTTAGTGTTGTATTAGATTAAGTTTGTATGAAGTATATTTCTTTTCTAAAATTTTGCTTACGTTATAGATAGGTTCAATAATACAAGGAACTAAAATCAACATCACTCGAAATCTTAATCTCTTTTATGACAGTGATGATTATGGCCTTAGCAATAAGAAGTATATTGTCACCACTTTCAGGGTAAGTTCTATGGTGAAATTGTGAATTTATTATTATCATTATATGAGACCTTCAGGGAGTCAAGGACTCATTGAGGAAGACTAAAAATCACCAAAACCAGCTTTCATACCTTCCCTTTTAATTCATTCACACTAGATGCACTCACTACTATCCCCCTAAGGACAAATTATTTCACTCACTCATTGCTCTCTGGGAGAAAAACCTGGCTCTTACCCCTTTCTTGACTGTGAACAAACTTAACTTCCATGGATGCTGCCATGTTCTCTCGCCACCTTCCATATAATGAAAATTTTCATCGGTTGATATCCTATAACATCCATTCAAAGGTTTATAGACCTCTAGCATATCATATCATATCAACCCTATTTCTACTGTTAACCAGAGTCTGCAATCCACATACTCACAATCTGTCCTCATAATCTAAATCCCATAATCCAGATATAATCTTTGTAACTCTTCTTTGCACCCTTTCCACAGCTTTATCCCCTTGAACCTTGGGAGACCAAATCCATGCACAATAATCCAGGTGTGCTCTTATCAAAGCCTTATAAAGAGGCAAAATGACTTCCTTATCCTTACATGTCAAGGTTCGCTTCAATATCACAATTATTCTCTGAGTTATATTTGTAACTTTTGCTATGTGACCGTTGAACTTTAAATTCCTATCCGCCAATATGCCAAGATCCCTTGCCTCTTCAATTTCTTGTAGCATAACCCCACTAATATAATATGCCGCTAGAACTCGAATCATGCCAAAGTGCATAACTTTACACTTACTAACATTAAACTGATAGCCCATTTTCATTTGAACAAATTTCCAGTCTATTTAAATTATTGTGTAATTGCTGAATATTCAGTGGCATCCCTGATTGCCCTGGCTATCTTCGCATCATCGCAAACAGTTGAAGAAAATCGGGAACATAAGATGGATACTATGAAAATAGCATATGACGAAGATACCTTAAACCCTCCAGGGAGGGTATCTCCTGATCCTTCATGTCTGAAAACCAAGAATCTTCTCTTAAGGCTTGCAACTTGGAATGTAAGGACAATATATGAAGCTGGGAAGTTAGATAACCATTATACAAGAACTTTGAAGCAATGAAAATTGACATTGCTGCTATCAGGGAAGTCAAATGGACTAATAATGGAAAAATAAACAGAAAGAGCCATTCAATTATATGCTCATGTGGAGACAGTCATAGGAATGGAGTAGCATTTGTACTAAAAAATAAGATTGTGCAATCCTTACTTGGATTTAAGTGACAGGTTATTGCATTAAAAATTGCAGCTCAACCTTTTAATATTTTTATTGTCCAAATATATGCACCTACTTCTGATTACCCCGATGAAGATGTAGAATGTTTCTATGAAGACATCCAAAATGCACTACAATGCTCAATCAGATGACATAACTATCATTATGGGAGATGTAAATGCTAAAGTAGGCTCAGAAAAGATCTCTTCCTGCATAGGAAACCAGGGCCTGGGACATAGAAATCCAAGAGGAGAAAGATTAATACAGTTGTGTGAAGAAAACAATCTGGTAATAGCAAATACTTTATTTAGCCACCCTCCTAGAAGACTTTACACATGGAAAAGTCCTGCAGACATCTGTAGGAACCAGATTGATTATGTAATGAGTAAAAAAAAGATTCCGGAATAACATCTTACAAGCGAAACATACCCAGGGGCTGATATTGGATCAGACCACAATCCTGTGGTCATTAAAGCAGCTATAAAATTAAAGAAAACAATCAAACCTCTAAACATAGAAAAATATGATCTTGGCTCCCTTAAAAATCAAGAAATGCAAGATAAATTTTTAAAGGAACTGGCACAATCTACTGCTGTTAATGTTCCTGATCCCACCAAGTATCCTTACCATAAAGATAAGATTGAGGATAGATGACAGAAATTTAAAGAGGGCATAAAAAAAAGGCAGTAAAACAAACAATTCCCAAATTTGAGAAGAAAATGAGTAAACCCTGGAGGAATGACAAGATACTGAAAATGATGGAGGAAAGAAAGAAACACAAAAATCATCCTGAATACAAGAACTTAAATAAGGAGATCAGGAAAGAATGTAGGATTGCAAAAGAACTATGGCTCAATGACAAATGCAAGGAAATTGAACTTCTGGACAAAACCAGAGAACTTCATAAAAAAGTTAGGGAGCTAACTAGCAAATCTTGCAAAAGGGTAGGCTCTCATTGCATTGAAGATATCAGTGGAAACATCCTAATGGAGACAGACAAAATAAGGGATAGATAGGTAGAGTATTCAAAGGAACTCTACAATCATGATAGAATAGATAAGCCAATGCAAGAAGATTTGGAGGGGTCTACTATTCTTACCTGGGAAGTAACAAATGCCATTAGGAAACTGAGACCAGGAAAAGCCCTAGGAGCAGATGGAATTATGGCAGAATATCTAAAGGCTTTAGATGATAAGGCTATAAGATCACTGACTGACATATGTAACAAAATATACAAAACTGGACACCTGCCAAAAGAATTTAATAACTCAACGTTCCTACCAATACCTAAAAAATCGAAGACAATCAAATGTGAAGAGTCAGAACAATCAGTTTGATCAGTCAGATAGCAAAAGTTATGTTATATATCATACTAGAAAGAAATAAACATAAAATTAAAATGGAAATTAATGAAGCACAATCTGGTTTTCAAGAAAATAAAGGAACTAGAGAATGACTCTTCAACATTAGAACTATTATAGAAAGATATCTGGAGAAGCAGAAAGAAGTATACTTATGTTTTATTGGCTACACAAAGGCCTTTGACAATATACAAACATGAACAACTAGTCAAATGCATCAGAAATTTAGGAGTAGATGATAAAGATACCAGATTACTGATAAATCTATATTGGGAGCAAACTGCCTCAATAAAAATATCAGCAGAAATCTCGGAGGAATTCCCAGTAAAGAAGGGTGTCAGACAAGGCTGTGTTCCTTCTCCTATATTGTTTAACCTCTATACTGAAAATATCTTCCAGCAATTAGAAGAATTTAAAGGAATCAGCATAGGAGGCAGGAATATAAATAACTTAAGATATGCAGATGATACAGTAATGCTAGCTGAAAATAAAAAAGATCTTCAAAACCCACTAGAAGAGATGCTGAAGCTAAGTGAAAAATATGGACTTAATTTCAACTTCAAAAAAAATTCTGGTAACAAGGGAAAATATCTGATGTAAATATTAAGATCAGAGGAAATACTTTAGATCAAATAGAGAGCTATATATATTTGGGTCAACTAATTACAGAGAGTGGAAAGTGTGATAAGGAAATATTAAGAAGAATAGAAATTGCTAGATCAACCTTCATTAGCATGAAAAACATTCTGACCTCAATGGAAATTCACACAAAAACAAGAATTAGGCTGTCCAAATGCTACGTATGGTCAACACTGCTATATGGAGCAGAAACCTGGACAATATCAAAATATTGTGAAAATAAACTAAAAGCCTTTGAGATGTGGATCCTCAGAATAATTCTCGTCAGTGGGAGCCAGACCCAGAAGTGGTGATACTAAGGCAGAAGCAATGGAGAGGTCATATTTACTTATATGAGTTGCCAAAAGGTGTACCATCTTATTATTAAATTACTCTGGATTTAGAGAAAGATGTTGGA
Organism: Typopeltis vanoorti; assembly: GCF_054136105.1. Taxonomy (NCBI): domain Eukaryota; kingdom Metazoa; phylum Arthropoda; class Arachnida; order Uropygi; family Thelyphonidae; genus Typopeltis; species Typopeltis vanoorti. The sequence continues at coordinate 84,060,494 of NC_143560.1, read as the reverse complement.
AGTTTATTTTCCACTCAATAAAGACCTCAATAAAGTTCAAAACCAGTCTGGGTAGTGGTCTTTCCCTTAATGCATGGCATTATACATATCCGCAAGGAGATGTGTTTTGCATTATGGGAGATACTGCCACAAGGAGTGATGAGAGCTTGGTCCACCTTTACTACGAGTTGCCTCAGTCCTGAAGATACTTCAGGCACAAACTTTGTTTGCATACACTTGGATAGAGGATTAAACTAAATTTAGTATAATCTTATGTCACATCATATTCAATAAAGCAATGAACTCAACCCCTTTGTTTCTGATGCTCCTGCCATCAGATGCAAATTTGTTGAGTTTTTGTGTATACATATAATAAATTACCACCTAGCTTATTCTTATAATTAGATATGCAATCTATTGTCTTGTTCTAGAATTTTCTCATTTCTCTCCCCAGACATACTTAAAAGGTCTGAACCTGAAGCATATTTTCCCACCCCTTCGTTACATACGTAACCATGTTCAAAGACATTCATATCTTTATCACGTTTGCATATCACGCATTTTTCCCATTCCTCTCTTGATGATCTAGTTTCCCTGACTCTCTGCATTAGGTCTCATATCAAGAAGTAACTTCTCCAGGCTTCTGATGCCAGATGAATTCAAATGCAGGATACTCTTCTTATACAAGTCTTTTCTGCCATCAAACACACACCCCACACATCTAAAAACTCACATCCATATCTTCTATACAGCCTGCACGTGAAATCATTTGCTATCATCACCCTCCTTCTTAACTCAGTACTGTCATATCTGGGTAGCAATTCTACAATTTTTACTCTCTCACATTTCTTTCTCACTTCTTCCAACAGACCTTTTCTTTCTTCTCTGATACTATATTTATCATTACTTAAATTATTACTACATACCAAAACTACCATCTCTTTTACTTTTCTTTTTTGGTTTTCAATTATGCATGTCATATTTTTAATTTTTGCTCCTGGTAAACTAGAAGTGGTGACCTCCCCCTCGGCAAATGCAAATTTTAAAATTGAGTCACTGTACGATATCACCTCTGTTTTTCTTAGATTTTAACTGACTTACCTTATTGTTGTTGTTAATATTTTGATTACCAAATTCAGTACTTTCCTGCATGTTCTTGTTCTGATCCTGTCAAAGTTTAGTCAAACATTTTTTCACCTTTACGAATTCGCTAATCAATTTTCTAATAACTTAATATAAATTAAAGATACCAAGAAATTATATACTTGGTTAAATCCTTTATTGAAGTGTAAGCAAACAAAGTTTGCACCTGAAGTATTTTCAGGACTGGGGCAACTCGTATATAGAGGTTAATGACTTCACATCCCTTGCCTTAGTATCCCATAGCGCAAAGCACATATCCTTATGAGTATGTATAATGCTATGCATTATGGGAAGAAATCATATTCAGGACTGGGGCAACATATATCATGTATATAGAGGCTAATGACTTCTTAATATATAATGACATTATGGGAAGAAATCATAATCAGGACTTGCACAACATATATCATGTATATAGAAGCTAATGACTTCTTAATATATAATGACATTATGGGAAGAAATCATTTTCAGGACTGGGGCAACATATATCATGTATATAGAGGCTAATGACTTCTTAATATATAATGACATTATGGGAAGAAATCATTTTCAGGACTGGGGCAACATATATCATGTATATAGAAGCTAATGACTTCTTAATATATAATGGCATTATGGAAAGAAATCATTTTCAGGACTGGGGCAACATATATCATGTATATAAAGGCATGAAGCATGCCTCTATATACATGTCCTCTATATTTCCTCTTGATCTGGGATCAAGAGGAAACAGTTGGAATTGAAAAGAGTTCTAAAATGAATAAGCAGAAAGGGAAATCGCCCCAGTCGAACATGGAGAGATCACATCAAATGAGTGTTATTAGTGGAACTACCTCTAGATCCAAGAATGAGCTGTTGTGTTTATATACAAATGCTAGAAGTGTAAGAAACAAGGCAGATGAAATGGTTGTACGAATTGAGTCTGTTAACCCAAAAATTGTTGGAATAAGGTGAGACATGGTTAGATGAGGACAATATCCTGATAGGAATAGATGTGGAATGATATGATGTGTTTCATGAGGATAGAAGGGATAAAAAGGGAGGGGAGTGCTATTGATGATAGAGAAAGAGTTATGTCCATACAAAGTAGAGATGCAAGAGGGAATTAGTGCCAGTGGTTTTGAGGCAGTATTGTATGAGATAGAGGTGAATTGAATGAAATACTTGGTTGAATGTTGTTATAGACCAGGAAATGTGGATGGTAGTGACTATGAAATGTATAATCAAATTAGCCAAGCAAATAAGAAAAGAGTGATAATTATAGGTGATTTTAATTATGGCAATATAGACTGGAATGATGAGATAGCAATTGGAAGTAAAGAAAATGAGTTTCTGGAGTTTTTGAGGAATAACTACCTCAGATACTATATAACAGGATTGAGGATCATAGATTTGGTCATCTCATCAGAGGATGTAACTATAAATGAAGTGTCAAATCACCCACCAATTGGTGAGAATGACCATGCGGTAATTACCTTGGTGGTTGCCAGCAGTGTGAGGACCACTGTCAGAAAAGGGTATATGTGGAACAACAAGGGGGATGATTATGAAAAGCTCAGGAGACAGTTTGCAGGTGTGGCATGGAATGAGGAGTTAGCTGGAAAGAGATCAATGCAGCTTGGGGGATTTTCAAAAACTATCTAGTAGATGCAATGTCTAAATGTATTCCTAGGGTCAGAAGGTCAAATAAGGTAGGTGTGAAATGGATGAATAAAGAGATTAACGTGGAATACAGAGAAAAATGACATTATGGAGGCAGCATAAGAGAAGTGTAAATAACCAATTCCATGAGGACTACAAACACCAGGCAAGGGGTGACTTGGTTGTTGAGGGTAGCTAAAGAGAGGTATGAACAGCAGTTGGCTAATGAAGCCAAAAAGAATCCTAAGGAGTTCTTTCGATATGTAGCCAGCAAAAGAAAGAATGATTATGGAAGGATGACATTGATTGGAGAAAATGGTATAAAGACAGCTGTTGCAGAAGGTGTGGTGGAGATACTTAATAAGCAGTTCTTAAAGGTCTTTCAATCTTGTGAATGTGACTTCATGGAGAGATTGAGAGCAGTGGGAAGAGAGACTGACTGTAAGTGAGCAAGAGGTGTATGGAGACTTGAACAAATTTGATGTAAATAAGGCTGTGGAACTTGATAATATATCACCACATATACTGAAGGAATGTCCCAGGGAGTTGATGCCGGACTTGACATATTTTTTTAATACAAGTCTTGCACTTGGTCAAGTTCCCAAGGAGTGGAAGGAGGGCAAGATTGTGTCACTTCATAAAGGAGGTGATAGAACTCAAGCATCAAACTATAGGCCTATCTGTGTGTCAGGTGTTGTAGTTAAGTTATTGGAGAAGCTTGTGAGAACTACGATCCAGAATTGGGTTGACAACAATGTTATTATCTTTGATGGACAGCATGGATTTGCTAAAGGGAGTTCATGTTTTAGTAATCTACTTATTACAATAAGCTGACTGCTTCTATGGACAGAGGAGAAGGATACACAGTAATATACTTAGATTTTGCAAAGGCTTTTGATAGATTACCGCATGATAAGGTGATAGTCAAACTGGAGTCGATGGGGTTGGATATTAGATTGGTGGATTGGAGACTGGCTATCTGATAGGCATCAACAAGTTGTGTATGGGGAGCGATATCCAGGAAAAGGAAAGTTACTAGTGGTATGCCTCAGGGGTCTGTTTTATGGCCATTGCTGTTTAACTTGTATATTAATGATATTGGTGAAGATTTGGATGGAGATATTCAGTTGTTTACAGATGATGCAAAGTTGGGACGAACCATAAAGAGTAGTGAAGATGTTGTGGCCTTGCAAGAAGACTTGAATAAATTGAGTGATTGAACAAGCAAATGGGGATGTGAGTTCAGTGTTGGAAAAAGTAAGGTTTTAAAATTTGGAAAACAAAAATGGGATGCAGAATTTATTCTTGGTGAGGATATATTGTTGGAGGTGGAGGAAATAAGAGATCTTGAGGGTGATAGTGATAAGGATCTGAAATATAGGGGACACATAGCCAAAAATTGTGAAGACAACACAAAGGCTTCTGGGAATGATGTGGAGGATACTTACTTGTAGCAGTAGTGAGATTCTTGTTTCATTGTATACGGCTTTGATTAGGCTACACATTTACTATCGTGCCTGCATTTGGTCACCTGATTTTCAGAAGGATGAAGAGATTTTGGAGAGGGTCCAGAGGTGACTGACTTAAGGTAGTTTCTGACCTCTGGAATGTCAAGTATGAGGAAAGATTGAGATGTTGCATGCAAAGTCTGATGGAAAGGAGAAAGTGAGGAGATATGATAGAGACCTACAAGTTATTAAGGGGTTGTTATAGGATCAATGCTAGAGAGGTTCTACAGAAAATAGTGGGAGATCAAGGGAGAATCAGAGGTCATCCCTGGAAGCTGTATAAGGAGGGTGTAAGTAGGGGAGTGAGTGGCAGGTTTTTTTCATTCAGAGTTGTGAATGATTGGAATGCCTTGCCTGAGATTGTGGTGTCTACAGAGAATTTGAATGTGTTTAAAGCACGGATGAGCTGTGTGTTTGATAAAAGGATCTCCTAGATGAGTCTTTGACTCCATGGGGGTCTTAGGTAATAATAATAAAATAATAATAATTATTATTATTTCATTTTGATAAATATTAAAAAGTGTTGCCGAAAGGAGACACTCCTCTCGGACTCCTTGGTTTATCTCTCTCATATATGATAACTCATGATTTAATGTTATTTGTATTTGACTATTTTCATATATACTTATGATAGCTTTTATAATATTATTTGGTATTTGTTTTTCTTTTAATATGTTGAATAAAATACTTCTTTTAACTTTGTTGAATGCTTTTCTTATATTAAATTTCTTATAGCTTATATTAAATAATATAAGATATGCTGTCCTCTCGGACTCCTTGGTTTATCTCTCTCATATATGATAACTCATGATTTAATGTTATTTGTATTTGATTATTTTCATATATACTTATGATAGCTTTTATAATATTATTTGGTATTTGTTTTTCTTTTAATATGTTGAATAAAATACTTCTTTTAACTTTGTTGAATGCTTTTCTTATACTAAATTTTTTATAGCTTATATTAAATAATATAAGATATGCAGATGACATTGTACTTATGAGCGAAACAGGGGAAGGATTGCAAAGAATTTTCAACAGACTGAACAGGGTTGGAAATGAGAGATATAAAATTAAAATAAACATTCAAAAGATGAAAGTGGTGAAGATTTCAAGGAAAGGAAATAATGGGATGGAAATCACTTTGAACTGACAAAGAATAGAAAATGTAAAAAGTTTTGAATACCTTGGGAGTTGGATAACAGAAGACAATAGATCTAATTATGAAATTAAGAAAAGAATTAAAAAAGCAAAAGCAGCATTTTACCAAATATACCACATATTAGGAAACAGAAATCTGAACAAACAATTAAAAGTAAGAACCCTCAAGACAGTGAATGATCTGGAGCATGGGGGATATATGATGTGAGTCCTGGACGATCAATAAGGAGATGAGTGACCAATTGAATGCATTTGAAATGTGGTGCTTGAGAAAAATCGATCGTATCAGCTGGACTGAAAGAGTGAGCAATGAAGAGGTTCTTAAAAGATTCAAAATGAAAAGAGACTATATGGCTAGTATCCAAAGAAGAAAAATAAAGTTTTTGCAGGACATTTAATGAGGAGTTCTTCTGGAGAGCTTCCCAGAATAGTATTGCAGGTGATGGTGGAGGGAAGGAGAGGAAGAGGAAGACTCCAACTGCATTGGAAAGACAACATCAAAGATTGGATGAGCAAGAGAATCTTATAGAAGCAAGAGATAGAGAGGCATGGAAGCAGACTGTCCATCAGCTGCAACCCTCTTAAAGAGGAGGCCACAGGATTAGATTAGAAATGACTTTCAATTCAAAGTCAATGAATGTAATATGTGTTTCTAAATTGTATTCTCTTCTTTTCTCTATTATTAATTTTAGGCAAAAGGCTGGTCTATACATGATTATCCTTTTCTAAATCCATTCTGTACTTCTAAAATAAAGTTTTCAGAATATTTTATTAGTTTGTTATTTAAAATTCTGCTATATATATATTTTAACAGGAATTTAGTATACTCATATCTCTATAGTTTTTTAGGGTCATCTTTACTACCTTTTTTAAAGATAGGAATCACAATTGTTTTTTTTTTTTCATTCTATTGGGAGATTACTAGTTGAATAGATTTTATTTAAAAATAATAGGAGTCTTTCTTTGAATCTTATTCCTGCATATTTATATAATTCTGATCTAACTTATCTTCTTCAGGTGATGTTCCATTTCTTGTTTCTTTCAGACTGATTTCTAATTCTTCTTTAGTTATTTCATTTTCATTAGATGTTTGCCAGTTATCTTTTTTTAAATATTTATCTGTCCACAATTCTGTATAGAAATTCTTCTAATTTCAATTCTGTGTTTAATTTTATGTTTTCTTTAGTATCTGTACTTAATCTTATTTTATATGGGTCTTATTTTATATAAATCATGTTCTAAATTAGAAATTTGTTCCATGATTCTCTGTCTTTTTCTGACTTCTCTTTTAGCTGTGGCTCTTATTCTTTTATATTCTATTTCATCTTCTAATCTTTTACTGCTTAACCATTTATGATAGACTTCTTTTTTCATTTTGATTATTTCTTTGATTGTATCATCAGATATCTTCAGTTTTTTTTCTTTTTATTGAATTTTTTGGTCTTTCCTAACCTTTCATTTGCTGCTAGTATGATTTTTATATTAAGCCATTCTATTTCTATTTCTTCATTTTGTTTTATTTTATCTAAATATTGGTTAATTCTTTGTTCATATAACCATTGTATATTTGTGTCATTTAATAATCTTGTTTTATAAACAAATGCTTTAAATTTTCTTCCTGTTCTTGTTATTTGTAGTGATATAGGTGGTAATCTTAATTTTATTTTAACGAGGAAGTGGTCACTTATTTCATATCCTGTGTGAATTCCAACATCTAAAGAGAATTTTGATGTCTTTTCATATAAGATAAAATAATCTAATATTGATTTCCATCCCCTCACTGCCCAAGTATATTTATGTATATCTTTATTTTTATAGAAAGAATTCATTATTTTAAAGTTATTATAAACTACAAAGTTGATCATTGTTTTGCCATTCCTGTTTAGAGTATATTCTCCATATATTCCTATGTTATTATTAATTTTCGTGTTTCCATTTCTTGCATTTAAGTCTCCTGCTAATATTACATAATAATTTTTATTTATTTTATTATATATATATTTTGTAAAAATATATATATAATAAATATATATAATAAATATATATTATAAAATTCAATATTATCCTGTTCTCTTCCTTCTTTTTATTCTAGCTTCTATTATGCTTTCATTCAATAATTTATAGTGTTTTAACTGTTTGGAAAGGGAATTAGGAATCCAAATCATAACACCTGCTTGTGCCCTTTGGTCTCTGTCAACTCCACTATATATTACATTAAAATTTTCAGTTCTCATGGTTCCTTTTAATTTCTTTTTTGTTTAGTGATTACTCCAATTTGAAAATTTCTTTCATTTACTATTTGGTCTAATTATATTTCTTTATATGCTATTCCTCTTACATTCCAGTTTGCTATATGAATTAAATTTTGTCGTTTCCATTTTTGTTTTACGTTTTCTATTCCAAGGTCATTTTCCATAGATTCATTCCGATTACCTTTCTCTGTCGGCTTAAAAGTAGAATAATGTTCTCCATGTTAGGTGACTAGCCTGGTGATGGAATAATTCAGTGGTAGGGCTGCTACCTTAAGGCTTCTGAACTAGCTTCTTCCAAATTTAAACCCATAGGAGGAATAGAGTATAATGAAGGAGAAAGAGTAGATTATAGAAGAATAGAGTAAAATTATAGTAGAGGTTTCTAAAAAGGACATAGATATAGGCCAGAAATGGAAAGACCCCATTGCCCTCGAGTACTCTAATAGCATAATGGTCATAAAGTACAAAGAGTTGGCTGATAAGGCCTTATAGGAAAGATTAAAGTGATTGGATCTTCCTCAAAGTAGAGGAATAAGAGAATAGATCCAGCTAGGGGACCATGGGAGTGCCACTTCCCTTACAATCAAGATGATTGCCCTTTATGGCCTTGTTGGTTCATGAGTCCTTATTCAGTATATTCGGATAACACTGAGTATGCTAAAGAAATTTTGTTTGATGCTGATCCTGATATGGAACAAAGTTCAAAGTCCGCTGAAATCTTGATAAAGCGATTGCCAGCTATGGCAAACTGAATGACAAGATGAAAACATTGAGCACGATTCAAACATTTTTACTTAATATTTTATTAATTAAGATGTGTAAAAAATAACTCAATCCAATGTTTAAGATTTTTATTAACTTTGATGATTTTATCCTCTAATATAGCTACTATATTAGAGGATGAGCTGACCTCTACTATATTAGAGGATGAGCCCGGGGCAGAGCTGACTACTACCGGGTGCATCCCCAGGTGGTGGATCGGAGAACAGTCTTCAGATATGGAGGCTAGTTGCGATATAAACAGAGCAATCTGACGAATAAGCAGCCGTGGACCAACAGCGACTGAGCTATCAGGGCGTGGGGGAGCAGAAGTGGCAACTCTGTTTCACTTAAAACCTCACAAAGCCCAATGACAACTCGATGACATGGCGAGTAGTGCCACCATTAAATAAGCACCTGCTGGGGTCACTGCCCCTGACATTGGGAAGCAGCATTGTCAGTACTGACACAAGGTAGAAGCCAAATGATGACGGAAAAGCTTGTGATCAGAGATTTGCAGATGGCAATATGATTATATTGTGTATGTCTGTAATACTGCGGAGCAGAAAACAAATGGAGAAACTACTGCTCTACCTTATCTCCAGAACAACCACCATGGCGAGCAAACCCTTACAATTGGCCCCAAGTTCCCGGCATCCCTTAAATGGGACAGGGGTGCGAAGAATCTCCAGGCTCAAAATGGTGTCCATTTTTAAAATTGCAACATGGAATGTCAGAACTCTGTATGAAGCTGGCAAATTAAGAAATGCCACAAGAGAAATGAAGAGGCTGGGCATCCGGATTTTGGGAATTTGCGAGACAAGATGGCCAGGATCTGGAAAGTGTCAACAAGATAATACAACAATGTATTACTCTGGGAATGATGAGAACAAACATCGACATGGTGTAGCTGTAATAGTAGATGAAGAAATCAATAAATCAGTACTAAATTGGATTCCATTTTCTGAAAGGATAATGCTGTTACAACTTAAGGGAAACTACGTTAACATAAATATCATCCAAGCTTATGCACCCACAGCTGACAAAAGTGAAGAAGATGTTGAAGAGTTTTATGAACACCTAAAAGAGATTAAAAACCTAACAAAGAAACATGATATAAACATAGTGATGGGTGACTTCAATGCAAAAGTAGGAAGAGGGGGTGATGAAGAAATTGTTGGCGAACATGGCTTAGGCACCAGAAATGACAGAGGAGATCGCCTAGTCCAGTTCTGTCAGGAAGAAGATCTAACAATAGCAAATACCTGGTTTAAACTTCCACCCAGAAGACTGTACACTTGGAAATCGCCTCAAGATAACTAACATAACATTGTCCGAAATCAAATTGATTATATAATGATAAATAAAAGATTCCACAGTAGTATAAAGAGTGAAAAGACTTATCCTGGAGCAGATATCTCATCGGACACAATCCCATAGTTGCAGAAGTACGTCTTAGATTAAAATCAGCTAAAAAATCACAAAAGAAGAAAAAGAAAATTGATGTAGAAAAACTGAAAGACTCGAACATAAATAAAAGTGCCAAGACACAGCTTAACCTGCGATTACAACAGATTAACATAGAAGAAAATAAAAGTGTGGAATCTCTTTGGAATAGCTTAAAGAATGCCATCGTAACAACAAGTATTGAAGAAGTAGGTTATGTGAATAATATAAAACAACAGGAATGGATGACAGATGAGATTCTTTCTCTTATTGATACAAGAAGAATGTACAAAAACAAAGATCTAGCCAGGTATACAGAAACACATAACATCATCAAGAAAAAAATAAAAGAAGCCAAGGAAAATTGGATGAAAAATTTATGTACTGAAATTGAACTGCTTCAGAAGAAACATGATAATTTCAATCTGTATAAGAAAATCAACGAAATTTCCTGAAAACTGAGGAAAAAGCAAATAGTGTCTCTAAGAGACGAAAATGGAAAAATAGTTCTAGAAGAAGAGAATAAAGCACAGATTTGGATAAAATATGTAACAGAACTTTTCAATGATGCTAGACAGAAGCCTATAAATATAAAAGATAACATTCAAGGACCAGCAATCATGAAATGCGAAATAGAGAATGCTCTACGAACAAGTAAAACAGGAAAAGCCAGTGGACCAAATGGTGTGCAAACAGAATTTTTAAAATTTATTTGAGACAATCTGATGGAAAGTGATGAATTTCCATCAGATTGGCTCAAATCTACATTTATCATTATCCCAAAGAAACCCAAAGCGAATTCCTGTGGTGACTTCCGACTTATTAGTCTAATGAGCCAAACATTAAAAATATTTTTGAAAGTAATTCAGAATTGCATTTATAGAAAAAGTGAAGAAACTCTAAGTGAAACACAGTTCGGCTTTCGGAATGGTTTTGGTACTAGAGAGGCCCTTTTCTGTACCCAAATATTGATACAAAAATGCATAGAAACACAGAAATCTGTCTTTATGTGTTTCATAGATTTTGAAAAAGCATTCGACAAAGTCAAACACACTAACTTAATAGAAGTCCTTCAACAAATAAGGCTAGATGAACAAGACATAAGACTAATAACAAATCTGTATTTTAATCAGTCAGCTACCGTTCAATTAGACAACATTACCACCAGTGATATTAACATCAAAAGAGGAGTGAGACAAGGATGTGTGCTCTCACCACTCCTGTTCAACATATACGCAGAGGTAATCTTTAAAAAAGCATTGGAAGAATGTCCAGAGGGAATCACAATAAATGGAAAGATTGTTAACAACCTACAATATGCAGATGACACCGTGCTAATTGCAGATAACATTATGGATCTCCAAAAACTCATTGACAGAGTATACATAGAAAGCCAAAGAATGGGAATAAATATAAACATCAACAAGACAAAATACATGATCATCAGCAAAAATCCAGCCTCATCAATGAAACTGACACTCAATGGGAAAAATATTGATCAAGTGTCAAAATATAAATATCTTGGTTGTTGGCTTAATGAACGGTGGGATCCAGAAATAGATATAAAGACAAGGATTGAAGTTTGCATGGCAGTCCTTCATGAAAATGAGAACGCTATTCTGCAATAAAGACCTAAACACGGAAGTCAGATGCCGAATGCTGAAATGTTACGTGTGGTCTATTCTGCTCTATGGAGTTGAAACATGGACATTGAAGGTGACAACCATCAAGAAAATCGAAGCCTTTGAGATGTGGCTATACAGAAGAATGCTAAAGATATCATGGACAGAAAAAATTACCAATGAAGAGGTCTTAAAATCCACTGGCAAAGCTAAACATCTTGTACAAATAATCAAGAAACGAAAAACATCATATCTTGGCCACATCATGAGAAACAGCAAATACCAACTTCTACAAACTATTTTGGTAGGAAGAATTGATGGCAAAGGAACTAGAGGAAGAAAAAGAATATCATGGTTTGACAACATCAAGACGTGGACAGGAAAGAGCAGTGCACAACTGCTCAGATTAGCACAATACCACAGTTTGTTCGCCAAGATGGTCGCTGACCTTCGATAAAAGATAGCACAATAATAATAAGAAGAAGATAGCTACTATATATTTTTTTCCAAAGTTACACTAACTGATGGATGAATTATAATTATTCCTATTGTTTATTGCATTCATTTAACATGATTTTGCTTAGCACACATTAATTGATGGATTAATTAATCGTGTTAAGTGAGGTTTTCCTGTATTTAATATTGTGTTCAATGCAGCCCTGTATAGAATATTAGGTTTTCAATTGTGGTCCACTGAAGAACAAAGGTTGCTCATCACTGCTCTACACCATTTACCGGATTTGATTTTCACACTATCTCTAATGAAGACCTTGCTTTTCACCTTTGTTTTATTCTCATTCACTATAAACTATGATGTACACTAAAAATGTGACCAACAACTTACAAAGGCTCTAACTGTACAATCAACCTCAGCTATCAACAAATAAATGTAATTTTACTAAAATGCACAATTATCTCCAAATATTACACACAATGAAACATATCTTTGCTTGATCAGTTCCATGACAGTCTTTCTTCAGTACACAAGAGATTTTTAATACATAAAAAGAGGGGAGAGAACACAAGGTCACTTCTGGAAGTTGTGTAAAAGTATGGTTGGCAAAGCTCTTAGGACTAGATTTTTTTTCTTATAGAGTGGTGAATGAGCAAAATGAATTATTAGAATTGTTTTTTGTTCTTTATCAGTGAATGAATTTAAGAAGAGGTAAGATTAGCATTGTGTAAATCAGGGCTGTCCAAAGCACTGTCTGCATGCGGCTCGCAGTGCGATTTTGTGCGGCCCAACTGTGGATTTTGATTTTCACGAACGAAAAAATAAAATAATTTGAATCAAATGCAAATTAGATATTTTAATTCTATCACTAATCGATAATCTCAATGTTGATAATTTTATTTGGTGTTTTTACATCACTATATATTCACATGTTTTTCAAATATTAGATGTGTCAAAGCATTCTTACACTCTTTTGTTCCAACGCGCATGCTCAGGGCACTCACAGGGAACCCGAGCGCATGATTAGTGTGCAATTAATGTTGCTCATTTGTTCAGCTTTTGAGGTTGTGTCGCTGCTACTCACCAAATTACTAAATATACATTGTGATGCTGCCCTCAGATAAATTTTTTTTTCTAATGCGACCCTCGGATTACCTAAGTTTGGATAACCTTGGTGTAAATAATGGTTAGTGTTCCCATGGAACACTAACCATTATTTTAAAGATACCAAGCAATTTTAAACCTGGTTTTACTCCATTTTTTCCAAGTAAGCAAACAGACAAAATGTCAAGTTTGCGCCTGCAATTTATGCAAGACTTGGTTTTGCACTACCTGTGGGATTAGCTAGTCTTGCATAAATTGCAGGCGCAAACTTGACATTTTGTCTGTTTGCTTACTTGGAAAAAAATGGAGTAAAACCAGGTTTAAAATTGCTTGGTATCTTTAACATAACTGTACCCAAATTAAAAATACTTTCTACATCTATATCTCCTCTGAGATTTTTATTTAATTTATTTAATTTATTATTTATTTAATACTTACAAGCTCTGCATTACTAAATCTTGGTATTTCTAGCCTAGCTCCCACTGATGAGACCTCAATAAAGCTCGAAACCGGTCTGGATAGTGGCCCCTTGCCTTTAATACAAAACATCATACATCCTCTTCTTGGAGATGTGTTTTGGCATTAAGGGTAAATATTAAGATTAGTGATCAGAGCTTGCTCCACTTTTACCATGAGTTGCCTTGGTCTTGCACTACCTGTGGGATCAGCTAGTCTTGCATAAATTGCAGGTGCAAACTTGACATTTTGTCTGTTTGCTTACTTGAAAAAAAATGGAGTAAAACCAGGTTTAAAATTGCTTGGTATCTTTAACATAACTATACCCAATTTAAAAATACTTTCTACATTTATATCTCCTCCGAGATTTTTATTTAATAAGGTTATAACACCTTATGGTAACTTGTTTTGGTAAAATACTTACAAGCTCTGCATTACTAAATCTGGGTATTTCTAGCCTAGCTCCCACTGATGAGACCTCAATAAAGGTCGAAACCGGTCTGGGTAGTGGCCCCTTGCCTTTAATACAAAACATCATACATCCCCTTCTTGGAGATGTGTTTTGGCATTAAGGATAAATATTAAGATTAGTGATCAGAGCTTGCTCCACTTTTACCACGAGTTGCCTTGGTCTTGCACTACCTGTGGGATCAGCTAGTCTTGCATAAATTGCAGGCGCAAACTTGACATTTTGTCTGTTTGCTTACTTGAAAAAAAATGGAGTAAAACCAGGTTTAAAATTGCTTGGTATCTTTAACATAACTATACCCAATTTAAAAATACTTTCTACATTTATATCTCCTCCGAGATTTTTATTTAATAAGGTTATAACACCTTATGGTAACTTGTTTTGGTAAAATACTTACAAGCTCTGCATTACTAAATCTGGGTATTTCTAGCCTAGCTCCCACTGATGAGACCTCAATAAAGGTCGAAACCGGTCTGGGTAGTGGCCCCTTGCCTTTAATACAAAACATCATACATCCCCTTCTTGGAGATGTGTTTTGGCATTAAGGATAAATATTAAGATTAGTGATCAGAGCTTGCTCCACTTTTACCACGAGTTGCCTTGGTCTTGCACTACCTGTGGGATCAGCTAGTCTTGCATAAATTGCAGGCGCAAACTTGACATTTTGTCTGTTTGCTTACTTGAAAAAAAATGGAGTAAAACCAGGTTTAAAATTGCTTGGTATCTTTAACATAACTATACCCAAGTTAAAAATACTTTCTACTAACCATTATTATCTTCATTGTTTAACCATTGTTATCTTCATTATTTAATAATGAAGATAACAATTTCTCATAATATGTATATGAGTGAATTATTTGCAAATAAAGAGCTATATAGCTATATTCATGCAATGAATTTTTTTTTTATGGGTGGTGATGGTTGGTAATAATTTTTTGATCAGTTATTTATATATATATATATATATATATATATATATATATATATATATATATATATATATATATATATATATATGTATGTATGTATATATATATTATATATATGTATGTATGTTTTTATTAGAAACCTCCTTATGCAATGCTGAAGGATTCATCTGAATCACTCACTGGTAATGATCGTTATGAAGGCTACTGTGTGGATTTAATGGATGCTCTGGCACAAATACTCCATTTTGAATATGAATTGCGAGAAGTTTCAGATGATAAGTATGGTGTTAAGAATGAAACTACAGGAGAATGGAATGGGATGATAAATGAAGTTATGACTGAGGTAAGTAATGATTATACCAGATATAAAGAATTAATGGAACTGTATTAAATTAAAAATGGATGGCTCCCTTGTCCTTGTTCTACTGTATGAAAATATTTCTATTGTTTCATGTTATAGGCTTAATGAAGTGAAAACAGCATTTGGAAAGAATTAAAACCAATGTGTATTGTTTTCAGTATTTTGTCTCAGTCACAGATTCTAAGAAGTACAATACAAATTGTATACTCCCTGGAATTATATGTTTATAAATTATTTCAGCTATGTTCCATAGTCGAAATAATTACTTCACATTCACTCATTATGCTAATTTGCCAATGCATACTATTTACATTATCCCTTATACTCCCTGAATTATAGCAGAAACCAATTATATATTTCGAGTTTTTAATGGCACTTGTGACATAATAAAGTTTATTAGATCCGCACATATTCACAAGAATACATCTCTAGAAATTATTCTATCCTCTCTGAAGGCACTATCCTTTGCATTCTTTTTCTGTGACTGTATCATTGTCAGTCAATCAAGTCTCATTAATGCCAAAAATTCCTCACCCTTATTCCAAATACTTCTGGTATTAGTATTCATAAACTGTAGTACCTTCTCTCCCCTCATCCCATAACCTTCCTTATACCTCATGTTGCTTAGTACACTAAAATTAAGAACCTGGGAAGCTACACTCAGCAACATGTGATCACTCTCTTCTCACTTACTAACCTTTAGGTTGCCTGGACCCACACTCACCTGCATTTCCCTCCACCAAACAGTCTAGTTTCCCTGACTGCATTTCCAACTCTCACTGAACAGTACTTTGTGTCAGGAACAATACACTGGCATGACCAATCATGCTAGTATAATGTGCAAAATCTGTCTTCCTTATTTCTTTTTGTTAGTATCCTTTTTATCATAGCAGCAGTATGTTGAATAGCCTTCACAATACTTGTGATTTTCCCTTTGAACTTTAAGCCTGTCAGTTATCATCTGGTAATCCAAATCTCATCCACTTCTGATATACAGCATTACACTTCTGCACGGTGAAATAGAAAGCTTTGCACTTCAGAGTGCAGAAACATTAAAACAGTAATAACCTTTGGTCACTCAAAACTAAATCCTATGTAAATCTTCCTGAAGAAGAACTGAATAAATGTGGACAGGTATTAAAAACATATATCATGAAGCTGCAGAAAAAAAATACTAGGAGTGCATAGAAGAAAAGACAAAGAATTGGATATCTTTACACATAATACTCAAAACTGAAGAAGGAAAAGAATTAAAGAAAAAATAATGTAAGATAAGAATAATGTCAGCTTGCAAGAGAAATATAAAGAAATACATAAGGAGATTAAATAAAATGCAAGAAAAGATAAGAGAGAGAGAGAGAGAGAGAGTTTATTGAAAGCCTACTAAATGAGGCAGAAATTGCAGCTAATAGAGATTATACTAAAGCATTATATAATATTACGAGAACAATTACAAGCAAGAAAAGAAGAAGAGGAGATATTATTAAAGACAAAAACAGAAATGAAATAAACAATAATAAAAAAATAACAGGAAGATGGGTAGGAAGAATACTTCAAAGAGATAATGAACAGAGAAAAACCTTAAAACAATTCAAATACCAGAAGGAAAAGAAAAAAAAATAAAAATAGACACCAAAGGGAAAAAAAAGGTGAAATCCTAAAAGCACCTAAAAAAAAGCAAAATTGGAAAAGCAGCTGGTATACCAAATGAACTATTTGCAGTAGATTTAACTGCAAATATACTCTTCCCATTTCTTAACCAAATATGATTGCAGGAAAAATGACCAGATGAATGGAATATTGGGTTATTGATCAAAATACTAAAAAAAAGAAGATTTACTGATGGCAGTAATTGAAGAGGAACATCATTATTAAACACAACAAGTAAAATACTAACAAGAGTAATATTATTATTATTATTATTATTACTACCCAAGACCTCATGGAAGGTCATCTTGGAGGTCCTTTTATCACACACACACATCTCATCATACCGTGTCTTAAGCACACTCAAACTCCTTGCAGACACCACAGTCTCAGGCAAGGCATTCCAATCATTCACAACTCTGCACGAAAAAAACCTGCCTCTCACTCCCCTACTCACACCCTCTTTATACAGTTTCCAGGGATGACCTCTGTTCTCCCCTGATCTCCCACTATTCTCTGTAGAACTTCTCCACCATTGATCTTATAACAATCCCTTACCAACTTGTAGGTCTCTATCATATCTTCCCTCTTCCTTCTGTCCACCAGACTCTGCAAATTATATCTTCTCAATCTTTCCTCATACTCAACATTCCAGAGGTCAGAAACTACCTTAGTCAGTTGCCTTTGGACCCTTTCCAACATCTCTTCATCCTTCTGAAAACCCACTGACCAAATCTGGCACATTATGGTCCATCATGTGTGGCCTAATCAAAGCCGTAAACAACAGAACAAGAATCTCCCTACTTCTACACGTCAGTGTCCTCTGCATCATTCCCATAAGTCTTTGTGTTGTCTTCACAATTTTGGCGATATGTCCCCTAAATTTTAGATCCTTATCCACTATCGCCCCCAGATCTCTTATTTCCTTTACCTCCAATAATATATTTTCACTAAGCATAAATTCTGCATCCCATCTTTATTTTCCAAATTTTAAAACTTACATTTTGCAACATTGAACTCACATCCCCATTTGCTTGCCCAATCACTCAATTTATTCAAGTCTTCTTGCAAGGCCACAACATCTTCACTACTCTTTATGGTTCATTCCAACTTTGCATCATCTGCAAACAACTGAATATCTCCATCCAAATCTTTGCCAATATCATTAATATACAAGTTAAATAGTAATGGCCCTAAAACAGACCCCTGAAGCACTCCACTAGTGACTTTCCTTTTCCTGGATATCGCACCCCCATACAGAACTTGTTGATACCTATCAGATAGCCAGTCTCCAATCCAATGCACTAATCTAATATCCAACTCCATCCGCTCTAGTTTGACTGTCAACTTATCATGAGGTACTCTATCAAAAGCTTTTGTGAAATCCAAGTATATTACTGTGTATCCTTCTCCTCTGTCCAAGATAATACCATTGTTGTCAACCATTGTTGTCTTTGATAATACCATCAAAGATAATACCATTGTTGTCAACCCAACTCTGGATCCTAGTTCTCACAAGCTTCTCCAATAACTTAACCACAACACCTGACACAGAGATAGGCCTATAGTTTGATGCTTGAGTTCGATCACCTCCTTTATGAAGTGGCACAATCTTGCCCTCCTTCCACTCTTTAGGAACTTGACCAAGTGCAAGACTCGTATTAAAAAAATATGTCAAGGCAGGTGTCAGCTCTCTGGCACATTCCTTCAGAATACGCAGTGATATATTATCAAGTCCCACAGCCTTATTTACATCTAGTTTACTCAACTCCCCAAACACCTCTTTCTCACTTACAGTCAGTCTCTCCTCCCCATCATCAACTACTCTCAATCTCTCTATGAATTCACAATCACAAGATTGAAAGACCTTTAAGAACTGCTTATTAAGTATCTCCACCACACATTCTGCAACAGCTGTCTTTTTACCATTTCCTCCAATCATTGTCATCCTTCCATAATCATTCTTTCTTTTGCTGGATACATATCAAAAGAACTCCCTAGGATTCTTTTTGGCTTTATTAGCTAACTGCTGTCCATACCTCTCTTTAGCTACTCTCACCAACCAAGTCACCCTCCTTGCCTGGTCTTTGTAGACCTCGTGAAATTGGTTACTTCCACTTCTCTTATGCTGTTCTCTGTATCGCATGCTTAATCTGTTTATTCATCCATCTCACACCTACTTTGTTTAACCTTCTGCCCCTTGGAATACATTTAGACATTGCATCTACTAGATAGTTTTTGAAAATCCCCCAAGCTGCATTGATCTCTTTCCAGCTAACTCCTCATTCCATGCTACACCTGCAAGCTGTCTCCTGAGCTCTTCATAATCACCCAGCTTGTAGTTCCACATATACCCTTTTCTCACAGGGATCCTTGCACTGCTGGCAACCACCCAGGTAATCACCTCATGGTCACTTTCACTAATTGGTGGATGATTTGACACCACATTTATAATTACATCCTCTGATGAGATGACCAAATCCAAGATCCTTAATCCTCGTGTGCCCTCTGTTACATACTGTCTGAGGTAGTTATCCCTCAAAAACTCAAGAAACTCATTTTCTTTACTTCCAGTTTCTATCTCTTCATTCCAGTCTATATTGCCAGATTAAAATCATCCCTAATGATCACCCTTTTCTTATTTGCTTGGCTAATTTGACTATACATTTCACTATCACCACCACCATCCACATTACCAGGTCTATAACAACATCCCACCAAGTATTTGATTCTATTCACCTCTATCTCACACCATACTGCCTCAAAACCACTGGCCCTATTTCCCTCTTGCATCTCTACCTTGTATGGACATAACTCTTTCTCTATCATCAATAGCACTCCCCTCCCTTTTTACTCCTTCTATCCTCACAAAACATATCATACCCTTCCATCTCTATTCCTGTCAGGATGTCGTCCTCATCTAACCATGTCTCACTTATTCTGACGATCTTTCGGTGAACAGACGCAATTAGTGCAACCATTTCATCCGCCTTGTTTCTTATACTTCTAGAATTGGTATACAAACACAAGAGCTCATTTCTGGATCTACAGCTCCACTGATACCACTCACTCGATGTGATCTCTCCATGCTGAACTGGGGCCATTTCCCTTTCTGCTTCTTCATTTTAGAACCCTTTTCAATTCCATCTGTTTCCTCTTGATCCCTGGTCATCCCATTCCTTTCCTGCCTACACATGCTCACCTCCTCTTGGAGCATCCACCTTTCTCATGCTGTGTACCCCTGTCTGCCCTGAGCCTCCCCGTTTCCCTGCTCCTCTTGCATACCCATTCTCTCATTTTCTATACTCATACCACTCACTTCCCCATTCGTATCCACTTCTTCAATCTCTCCTGTCTTACTCTCCTGCTTTTCCACATCACTTCCCTCTCTATCTGATTCATTCTCTCTATTCACTTCTCTACCTTCCAGCAGCAATCTCTCCAAGCGACTCACACCATAACCACTCAAATGTAGTCCATCGCTCCCATACAGCTCACTTCGTCCCTCAAACTCATTCCACATATTAACAAACTGTACTCCCATCTCTTCACACATTTCAGCCAGAATATCATTCATAATCCTTGCTCTCCGTCTCATTTCACCACAGTCATACCTAGGCAACACACTGATTACCCTTTCTGTCACAGTATTCTCTTTTATATTTCCAAGCAGCCTCCTGATATTCATTCTGACATGCTCTTTGTTCTCTCTCAAATCATTTGTACCAATTAATACTATTAACTCTTTTGCTCGCTCCCGCCTCATATCCATTTCCTCAATCACTCTACTCATTTTACCGCCTGGAAAACATACCTTGTGCATTTTATCCTCTAGCACACCTTTAATAATGAAGTCACCATACAATGCCACTCGCTCATCTTTCGTTCACTCTTTCATGGCATCATGATTTATTTTAATAGTTTTGACCTGAATTCTCTTAATTTCATTCTGCATCCATTTCATTTCTTGCCTCATCCAATCCAATTCACTTTCCGAATCTTGCGACACTCTCATCATTAAATCTTTCTAACTTTCTAACTCTCAACCCCCTCTTCTCACTTTCTAACTCTCAACCCCCTCTTCTCACTTTCCCTCTCATTCAACCTTCTTTGTTTCCGTACTTTCGGTCCAACATACGTCCAACTTTCACTATCATTCTTCTCACATTTACTCTCATTTATCTTTCTTTGTTTCCGTACTTTCGGACTAACATGCATCCAACTTTCGCTATCATTCTTCAAGAAAGATGAATGACAGTAAAAACTGTCATTCATCTTTCTTTGTTTCAGTACTTTCAGTCCAACATGCATCCAACTTTCGCCATCATTCATTCTTTTTTCGCTATCATTTATTCTTTCGATTTTTTTTACTTGCGATTTCTGCATCACGCCATTTCTAGTTTCATTTGTTCTCTCAATTTCATTTCTTTCTGCCACTCTTGCCTCATTTTCGTCCCTTTTAACATCCGTCATGGTTTTCAAATCGCTCATTTTCTTTTTTCCTGATTTTTTAACATTTTTTCGCCTCTCTTTCCTACCATCCTTCTCTTTCAAATGTGCACTCGCGACACAGTCGTTACTAACACTTTCTCTCATCAATTTCATATTTTTATTCATCAATTCCTATTAGAAAGCATAAAAAAAGAAATAGACCAAAAGGTAAGAGAAATACAAGCAGGAATTAGAGCCATGAGGTCATGTGTAGATGCAATAGCAACACTCAGAAAAATGATAGAACAGTCAATAGAATTGACTGCTCAAATCTTTATGTTAACTTTGTTGATTTTGAAAAACTTTTGACAGCATTGCCAGAGAAGCAATATAAAAATTAATGTCATATTATGTACTATATAAAATTATGAACATAGTTTTAAAAAAAATATGAATAACATAAAATACAAATCATACACAATGGAAAGACTTTCAGAGAAGTTTGAAATTAAAACAGGAGTTAGGCAGAACTGCATTCTCTCCTCAGCAATATTCCTTATTGTTGTAGACTGGGTTATGAGTAATGCCATGAAAAATACAAAAGGAATACAGTGGAATTCAGTAGAACAGCTACATGACCTAGATTTTGCAAATGATATGTTTACTGGCACATACACAGCTACATATGAACAAAAAAACAACAAAATTTAACGAAGAAGCCTTAACTGTTGGATAAAAAATAAATAAAATGAAAACAAAAAAAAGTGCTGAATGGTCAAATTTTAGAAACAGGAATGCCTTCAGTTACTTAGGATGAGTAATAAATAAGCAGTTAGAAGCAAAGGAAAATATAAAATCTAAGATACAGAGAGCACAGAATATTTAACATGTTCTGAATTCAAAGGAAATAGGTTTAAAAAACCAATTCAGATTATTTAATACAAATATTAAATAATTTCTACTTATTATCCGAATTATTGTTCGAATTATCCGAAACATGGACAATAACAATTAGGAAAAAACTGTAAAGCTTTGTAAATAAATGTTTAAGAAGAATTGTACAATAAAAAATGGCCTGAAGAGATATCCAACTAAACATTATGGCAAAGAACTTAACACATACCAATAATGTATCATGTCAGTCAGAAAAAATGGAGTTAGATAGGGCATGTATCAAGAAAACCTGAAAAAGATAAAGTCAAACAAGCATAGGATGGAATCTGCAAGGAAAGAGGTAGACCAAAGATGAGCTGGTGGAGGGGAGTAGAAGAAGAAGAAGAACTCGGAAAGATTAAAAAGAACTGAACATAGATGGAGAGAGAGAGAGAGAGGCACAAAACAGAGTTATATGGAAATCCATGGTCAAGGCCCTATACTCCCAGTGGAGTAAAGAGGAATACGTAAGTAATCTTCCTGAAAGGACCTGACATTAGCATAATTTTTATAACTCAATGGCAGAAGGAAAATCTTTATTATACTTCTTCAAGGTCTGTAGTTGATTTCAGCCGTCTACTTATGAACTCTGTAGACAACTTTCTCTCTTGTTTTCTCTCTTTCTCTCTCTCTCTCTCTCTCTCTCTCTCACACTCTCTCAGCATTCATAAGTAAGTCATCTTCTTGTGTTGTTAAAAACACTGTAGATTTTAAAAACGAGATCAGTAGGATTTCATCTTGGATTTGCTGACATAATGATCAGTTTAGATAGTTTGTTTTCCCTGTTTATTACCAGCATACTTTTAAAAACTGGGGCTTCTCTGTCACAAGATTTTTCTTCTAACATCATCCAACTCTTTAATTTTGTCGTTCATTGTAGCTTTTTTTTTATTTGATAAGTTTGACCATCAAATAGAAGGCACAGCAATAGGAAATCCTCTTCCTTTAATGCTTGCTAATTATATTATGGAGTGTTTTGAGGAGCAGCAGCATCACCATGATATTTTTTCTAGGCCAATGGTTTGTTTAAATATATTGATATCTATTTGGGCAGTTCCACGTAAGAACTCTATACCCAAGGATACATGCCACTTTGAAATGGAAAACAACACCAGTTTTCTTCCATCCCCCCCCCCCCAAGATGGAAGAATTTACTTTTCCATCTGTCAGAAACATTCATACATGCCATCATATTTAATGGCTGCAGTAAGTCCTTTATCAACAAAGTCATAAGTAGTTACAGGATTAGTCTTCTTCTTCTCAGAAAGGATATATTATAATTTTAGTCTGGTTTGGTTATGATTGAGTGCAGTGTGTTTGCATTTTGAAGTTAATCAATTTGAAGCAACTTTTTCATAATAACAGTTAACAGAGAAAATGTGGTGGTAAAAAAACATTCATCTGGACACATGGGAAGAAAGTTGAGCGGTATGGAATTTTACCAAGATAATTCATTACCAGGAATGTAATATGTATGTGTAGGCAAATGTGTTTGTTGAGAGATTAAGTAAAAGAAGTGACAGAGAGTGAGGGTCAGTAGAAAGTGTAATATGTTAATGGACTGTGCAATTTGAATAAAAGTCTGGAACCAGAAGTGAAGAATATAGGATAAAAGGCAGTGATGGATGTAAGACTAAGAATGATAGCCAGAAGAGTTAGCATGAGAATAATATATGGAGAATGTGATCATGAATACAGAAATGATTTAAAAAAAAAAGAAAAAACCAGGCGTAATTATGGAAATGGAAGTGTGTCTGACTGACAAAGCAATAGCAGAAGCTATTGCTGGAATGGAAGAGTTGAAGCATGGAATCATTAAAATGAGGAATGAAGTGAAGCATGTACAGAATGAAATTATAGGTATGGTGGATATGAACTATAGATGACTGCGAAAGAATAAAAAGGAAGGTAGCAGAGAGAAAGAAGTAGTGAATGATTCAAGAATAGCACGATATGGAGATTCAATCATAAAATTGTGGTGGATGAGAGAGAGGCTGCACAAGGTATGTTTTCCAGGAGGAAGAATAAATAGGGTGATTGAGGTAATAGATATGAGAAGTAACAGTGCAAGGTAGATAGTGGTTGTGGTTAGGAATGATTTGTTGGGCATAAGAAAAATATGCGCTAGGATATCAGTAGATTATTAAAGAGTGTGAGGATAACAGTGTGTTAGGAAGAGTAGTTTGCGTAGTAATGATGAGTTGCAGCAGACAGCAAAGCACTTGGATGGAATGTTAGTGGTCCTTAGCAGTGATGGACAAAATCATTCAGATGATTTTGGAGTTAGTCATTTGGGAAGGTTGCTGCTGGAAGAAAGTATAATCAATGATGCAAAAACAAGGTATCGGTGGAAGTCTAAGATAATGCAAATGAGCAGGAGAGGACTAAATGAGACTGATTTGACAAATAGGGAGATTATGGTAATAATTATTATTATGATTATTATGGGCAACTCCAAGGAGTCCTTAGACTCATCGAGGGAGGCCCTAACATCATGTCAAGAACAACGATTCGACATTCACACAGTATCTATCATACCTCGCCTTGAACTCATTCACAGTCATGGCACCCACAACAGACTCTGGCAGCTTATTCCACTCATTTACCACTCTCCAAGTAAAAAACCAGCTCTAACACCCTTGCTAACCACACTCTTTCCCAGCTTCCATGTATGGCCCCTAGTCCTCCCACCACCAGGCCTATTCTCAAAAATATCTTCTGAATTAATCTCATATCACACCTTTTCCGCCTATCAACCCACAAATCTTCAACCTGTTCTCATAAGGTTCATTCCATAGACCTGCTATTATCTTGGTCGCTTGTCTCTGGATCCTCTCCACATCCTCCCCATCAAGAAGAAACCCTGGTGCACAAATCTGGGCACAGTACTCTAGAGGGTCTTATCAAGGCTCATTACAGAGGAACAATAACCCGTTTGCTTGTTAAAGTATTTTTCAGCAACCAAGTGATTTGATGAGCTGATTTAGCCACTTTTGCAATGTGCCCCCCCCCCCCCCCCCCCCCAAACTTCAACTCCCTATCCACCAACACTCCCAATTCCCTGGCCTTGTCAATCTCCTGGAGTATGGTTATACCAATGTGATATACTACTGCTAATCTTTTCACCCCAAAATACATAACCTTACACTTTGCCACATTAAATTGACATCCATTCTCCTTAGCCCAGTCCTCCAAACTATCCAACTCATCTTGCAAAATTTTGACAGCCTGTGCACTCACTATTGCTCTACCCAACTTTGCATTATCAGCAAACAAATGAACACTTCCTCTCAGATCCTTTCCTATATCGTTAATGAACAAATTGAAAAGTAGTGGTCCAAGCACAGAACCTTTCCTATATCGTTAATGAACAAATTGAAAAGTAGTGGTCCAAGCACAGAACCCTGCAGCACACCACTAGTCAAAGGCTGTCTTTTGGACTCTACTCCTGAATAAACCACTCTCTCTCTCTCTCCATCAACCACCCTCCTATCCATCTCACCAACCCTATATCCATCTCCATCTGCTCCAGTTCCAGTTTACTGATTAGAGTTCCATGTCAAAGGCCTTGGCAAGGTCCAGTAGAACCACTGGACCTATAAAACATGAGCAAGTTACTGAGGCATGATCTACCTTCACAAAACCATGCTGTCGCCCATACAGTATCCCATTTTCATCTATGTATTTTTCTCTTGACTATTTTCTCCAAGACCTTGACAACGATTCCTGATATGCTGATCAGTCGGTAATTTACAACAGCATTCTTGGAACCTCCTTTATGCAGTGGAACTATTTTCCCCTCTTTCCACCTCCTCGGTACTAACCCTGACCCGAGACTCAAACAAAATGGTCAAGAGCACTGACAATTCTTTAGCCACTTCACATATGACACGAGCTGATATACCATCCAATCCCACAGATGTATTGACACTGAGGTTTTGTAATAGACTATTCACCTCCACTTCATTCACCACAATTCCTGTATAAGCGATTGGTTCATTCATTCCTGCAATGCCACCACCTGGATATTATTCTCTTGCAAAGTGCTCACTCAGTAATTCAACTATATCAACTGATTCGGTTACCTCCCTACCATCGGTATTCTTTAAAATCATTCTGCCATATACATTTTTTCTTTTACTTGGAACATATTTCAAAAAAACTGTTTGGGATTCTCTTTAGCCTGAATGGCTAATGTTCTTTCGTAATCCGCTTTTTCTTTTCTTACCACACTCGTTACCCTTCTGGCCTGTGCTTTATACGGTTCATGTGCCTGCCGGTCACCTTTCTCCTTAAATTCCTCCGCTGTTGTTTCTTTTTTTGCAGCTCAAGTTCAATGGTGTTATTCATCCATTTAACCCCTACTTGATTTATTATTCGGACTCTAGATATAAAGTCAGCCATTGCCTCACGCAAACACTTCTTAACTGCCTCCCATGCACTATCAACATCCAGCCCTTGCAGTTTTACATGCCATAGCACTGAACCAATCAAACTCCTAAGCTTGTCATACTTACCAGCCCAATAATTCCACATGTACCCTGTCTTAATTGTAAATTCCACACCTTTAGCCACCTCCCTAGTCAAGACCCTGTGATCACTCTCACCAATTGGTGTGTACATGGTTATATTCATTACAGCCAAATTCTCAGATGCAATTACTAGGTCAAGCACTCTCTGACCCCTAGTATTTTCCATTACATGCTGTCTCAGATAGTTATCCCTGAATAACTGCATAAAATTCAATTCCTTCCTCCCATGTGTCCTCTCCTCCTTTCAATCAATGTCACCACAGTTGAAATCTCCCATAATAATTACCCTCCTTCCACTCATTTCTTCTATTTGTTTATGCATACCATCTCCACTATCTATTCCATCACCTTTTCTATAGCAGCACCCAACTGTATATTTTGTTCTGCTAGTTTCATTCTCACACCAAATAGCCTCAAATGTGCTCTTTTCTCTATCCTGCAGTTCCACTTCTGTTCTCCTTGGCTGTAGCTCATCAGCCATCATCAATAACACTCTTCCCCCCATTTTATTCTCCTTGTCACTCCTAAACACGCCATACCCCCTCACATTCAATTCTACTAGCTATATCATCTTCTGTCAGCCATGTTTCACTAATGCCAATAACCTGTGGCCTGGAAGTGCCAACCGAAGTCAAAAATTCTTCCTTCTTGTTCCTAATACTTCTGGCATTAGTATACATTAGTATACACCAAATCCATTCAAATGTAAACCATCCATCTTATACAAATCATTTCGCCCATCAAACTCACTCCACACATCCACAAATTCTACACCACTCCTCCTGAATAATCCGCGCATAAAGTCATTAGCAATTTTGGCCCTCCTTCTATACTCTTCACTGTCATACCGTGGCAACAGATTCACCATCCTAACTCTCTCACTGTTCTCTTTTGCTACTTCAAGTAATTCTTTCAAATCCTCTCTCATAGCCATTTTATCTCCTTTCAAATCATTCGTTACTGCTACTACTATCAATTCTTTCATCCTCTGTTTTTGCATTTTAATTGACTCGCTTACATCCTTAACGTGCGCACCAGGTTGGTACGATTTTGTTAAACTCTCATCTATCACACCTCTTACTAAAGAATCTCCGTACAACACTCGCTCTTTCATTTTGTTTACACTCACTATCATACTTTTGCCGTTTATTAGTTGATACGCTCGGTAAACATTTTTGCTAACGCTCCAGCTGTCGATTTGCCCTGTGTATCGCTCCGCATAACTGTGCGATCTCACTCATTGCATCTGTCTCATCATTTTTATTATCCGTTAATTCATTCATTCGTTCTGTATGTTTACCTTCATTCTCACTTTCATCACCACTCTCACAACTGTCTGGTACTAAATCGCAAATATCACTATTCATACCTCGCATGTCACTATTTTCTACATTATCACTTTCAACAATGATATCACTCTCACGACCTGAAACACTCTTTAATTCCTCACATTCCTTACACTTTCTGCACACATTCACTCCACTATCGTTGTCTAACCAGATTCCAACCGCTCTCCTGAAAGCATACATTTCACAAACAGTACACTGAATAAAATCCTTTAAATTAAAAGTTTTGGACAAAGATGGTGACCTGGACGCCATTGTATTCATATTCCTCCTTATTGGCACCATGTGCACAAATAATCATATCTATCAAATTACTAATTGGAAACTCAGAAAACACACAAAAATCACCCAGGCATGCTAAGACATGAAAAATAATACTATATAAGATTCAAATAAAAATATAAAAATAATAAATAATACTATGTAAGATTCAAGCAAGTTTACCAATTATTACTTAAAATAACACTTATCTGTTCAGGAGCTCTCTACAAACACTACACACCATATAGCCCTCTAGTGGCCAAACCAGCAAAATAATGAGAAGGACATTGACATGAAGAAGCAAAGAGGTTATGGTTCCCCCCCCTGTATAAAGCTTTGATCAGGCCACATATGGATTATTGGGCACAGATTTGGTCGTCTGGTTTTTCAGGGGGATAAGAATGTGTTGGAGAAGGTCCAGAGAAGGTTTACTAAGTTTAGTGTCAAGTCTGTTGAAAATCAGATATGTGGAGGGAATGGAACTTAGAGCCTTGTGAATAGAGGATATGATCGAGACATACCGTATTTTTCTGTGTATAAGACGAACCGTACTTTTTCAAACCCAAAATTAAGAAATCAATATTTTAAACATAAAACAGAACACGTTTGATATTTTTTTAAATATTCAAAGTATATTTAGTAATTTGGTAATATTTTTAAGATTCATACTAAGAAATTATACATCACTCTCAGTTTCAGGCATATCGTTTTCTTCATCACTATTAGTTCCAGACATATCACTTTCTTCAACCTCTACTGCATCACTGTTGTCTTCTGAGTCACTGTCTATATGTATGAGATCATCCTCAGTTCCATCCATGGCATTGCTGATTCCACATTTCTTGAAGGCGTGTACCATATAGCCCTCTAGTGGCTTCATAATCACCCCTTGCTTGCTCCATTCCATGAGTTGAGAATCATTTGCATACCTCAGTAATGGTTAGTTTTTTTCACTCTTCCTGTTGGTGTAAAGTTATTACCTGCTTTTTTGCATCCATTTATTTCATTCTTCCTTCATCATAGCTTTGAAGGGCTTGTTGATAGAAATATCTAGTGGCTGTAGCTGACCTGTAAGTCACCAGGAATAACTGCTAGCTGTGTTTGCAAATCCAGTGCAACCCTTTTTATCTTTTCTGTTAAATGTGCTTGGAACTGATCAAACATAAGCAGAGCTGGCCTCTTTACGAGCCTTCCAGGTCTTCTGGACCATATCTTTGCAAACCAAATAGCCATGATCTCTTCATTCATCCAGCCTTTCTCATGAACTTGGACAAGAACGCCAGGTGGTATGCTTTCTTTAGGATATGTTTTCCTCTTAAAAATGACCATAGGAGGCAGTTTGGTACCATCTGCACATGAAAAGACACACACTGTATAGTGTGTCTTTTTATGACCACTTGTTTTGATTGCCACTGTTTTGACCCCTTTCATATCAACAGTTCTGTTGGAAGGCACATCAAAATTGAGAGGCACCTCACCCATGTTTGCAATCTGACTTGGTTCAAAAGCATATTTTTTCTAAAGTTTTATGATATAGGAATAAAACTGTTGGATTTTATCTTCATAAGCTGGTGGCATTTTCTGGGCTAACTTGGTTCATGTCCTTATGGCCAACCCTTCTCTCCTCATGAAGTTGAAGCACCATTTTGCCTTTCCTGTGAAATCAACAATGTTCATTTCTCTTGCAAACCTTTTTGACTCATATTAAATAAGCTTGGTTGACACATATCCCACTCTGGTACTGCTCCATAATCCAAGTCTTAAGCCTCTGCTTCAAGTTTGGCCATTTTGCTGGTTTTTCTTAAGGTCCTCTTCTTTTTTTTTTTTTTTTTTGGCATCTTGAGTAGTTCTTCCTGTTTACTCCACTGTCTAATCATGCACTCAGTGGTAGGAGGTCCAAACTGTTTCTCTGAAGCTTTATTTCCATGTTCTTTTGTGTAATTGATGACTTTTAACTTGAACTTTGAAGAATATGACAATTGTTTTTTATTTTCAGACATTTTTATGGGCTAGTGCTCAAAATATTGTTAATGCATTAACTTATCCTGCTAACATGTTGCAGATGTATGAATGCTTTCAGAGTTCTGATTGGTTTATTCAGAATCAGATGTTAATGATGTCGATCAACAGAGTTAACAGAGGCTAGTGATTGGCAGAATCCTGTTTGTGGAGACAAGCTACCGGTTTCGCCACAGCAACCGCGGATCTCTCAGCCAGTTATCCCCTGTGTATAAGATGATCCCCAATTTTTGGTCTAAAAATTTTAGAAAAAAGTATCGTCTTATACACGGAAAAATACAGTAAGTTGGTGAGGAGTTGTTACCATGTTAATGTGGAAAAGATATTTCATAGAGTAGAGGAAGGCAAGGGTAGAACTAGAGGCCATCCATGAAAGCTGTATACGGAGAGTGTCAGCAGAGTTCTAATTAATTCCTTGAGTATGACTTTATGAGAGTCTTAAGCAGAGATAAAGATAAAAGTTATTCCCCTCTACCTCTGACCAGTACTTTTGTGTCAGTCATGGCTTTAGCTTGCTAACTACCATAAATTAATGCCCTTACCCTTTGTGGTCAGATACCCCTAGGTTTGTAGTTTGGGATTAGTGCATTCACAAATCAGCTTCTCTGTGTTAGAATCTATCTCAAACTTAAGTTTCCAAAATTTCTCACAATTCTTTTTCATGTCCTATCTGTAGTCTACTACAATTTACAAGTCATTTCTATTCATAAACACTTAGACATGACAAGCGTGAGCTCAGTTAATATTAATTAAGGTTCACTATGCATAACAGCCTGCTGACTTTGTATTAGGCACTTGAGTGTATCATAAACTCTATGATGTTAAGATTACTGAATAAGGAACAAGAGCACATTTACTTGAATTATCCAGGAGCTATTATACATTCTCCTAGATATTTACAACAAGCTGATATCTATAGATTTCATTCTTGCAAGACAACCCTTATTCGTTTCTTTTCTTTGTCTGAGCAATAATGTTCTTTTTCTTCTTCTTGTCTACCTGTTTTGTCCTTCTCCACCAGTTTCTTTATCTTGGTCGCCAATTTCCTTTTATCCTCAGAGTTCTTTTCTTGGGCTACGTGTATGACCTTGGCTGAATGTAATTGCCTTTTCCACTGATGAATTTCCTTCTTGCTTGTATTTCTCCTTACTGCCAAGCTCTCACTGACAACATGTGCAGACCTCCTTGTGAAATGCTTCAACAACCAGTAGTAGACCTTACATGGTGACAATCCCAGTGAAGAAAAAGACACTTTCCTTCCCAAAGTGAGCACTTTTATATCTCAATTCTTGCACCTAGTGCAAGAATTGAGATATAAATATAAATATAATATGAAATATAGATATCAATTATAATATATAAATATAAAATATAAATTTTTTATCTCAATTCTTGCACCAACTCATGTGACATCAATTTGAATTACACAAAATTTGGTAAACATTGATAATTCCTCATATATATTTTTTCTTCAGACAAAACTTGTAAAAACAAACCTGATACAACAAAATTCATGTGAGGTTTTACATAATAATAATAATAAAAATAAAAATTATGAGTATCATGAATCTGGGCAGTCTGGACTTGCATAACATGCTGCATCCTCTAAATATTTTATCTGCTCTGATGCAGGATTTGAATTTTCTTTCTTTGGAAAGAAAAGTCAAGTCCTTTCTTTCACAAGAGCAGATTTCTGGAAAAACTATAAAGTTGTGAGACATTATTATATCATCATAATCTTAACAGATCAAATGGACTACATTTATCCTCAATATGGGAAATAGTGCTCCATTACTCTTCTTGGATTTTCTTTAGCCTGACTGGCTGATCTTTTCTCACTTTAATAAGACAATAACTGTAACACATGCATCATTCAACTAACTAGGTGTTCTCTTTACTCTGGTTGTTGCATTATTACCTCAAAGAAGAATTATTAACTATATACGAATCATAGTTCCCTCCAATCAGAGTTTCCCCCCCCCTTAGAATATAGGATGATGCCTCACCCTTTTCCCCAAGTGTTAATTAAAAATTCTTGATTCAGTGCAAAAGGGTGAGGCATCATCCTATATTCTAGGGGGGGGGGAACTCTGATTGGAGGGAACTATGATTCGTATATAGTTAATAATTCTTAATTATTATATAGTTAATATAATAATTAAGGTTCACTATGCACAATATAGTTCACAATATAGTTAATAATTAATGAAAGATGGGTCATTAATTTAGTCCTATCTCTTTCACACTGTTTCTTAGTTTCTGCTAAAGTTTTTTCAACAGATTTAATGGTTGCTGTTCATCATCAGGATTGGCATTAGTAATTCTTCTCCTTCATAATATTGGATCTGACGTGCAGCAACAAGCTATCAGTTTGAACTATCCTTTTGAACTCATAGAACAGATTTTTCTTCCTTCTATTTCTTTCTCAATGTTGCTGCTATCCTTTGGAATACCTTTCCCATATTTAGTTGAATTAATTTTTCATATTTGTATCACCATTAAAAAAATAACAAAAAAGAACATACTAAATGTAACCTCAACTTATATAGGATTATGGAATTTATCAGCACCTCTCTTTTATTATTATTATTATTCAGGCCTCCATGGAGTCAAAAGACTCATCGTGGGAGGTCCTTTCTAAGAAACACAAGTCAATCAAGACTCATTGAGGGAGGTCCCTCCTAGGAAACACAAAGTCTATCATACCACTCCTTAAACGTATTGACCGTTCTTGCTCTCACCACTCTATCAGGCAATGCATTCCATAGTTCAACCACCCTCCATGCAAAGAAACCACTCCTCACCCAAATAAAAACTCCTCACCACTCCTAACTCATTTAGTTGAATAAAAAGTGAAGAAATTTGCCAGACCTAGTTTATTGAACTTAATTTTGTGTGCCTAATTTAGAATTCTAAATTTCAAATTCAAATTGGGTTTTTAACTCTGAAGATGTGCATGTATAAAAAACTTATTTTAATTAATCTCTTTAATTTTTTTTTATTTAGATTGCTCATATGGCTATAGTAGATTTAACTATTAATTCTGGCAGGGAGAGTGCAGTGGACTTTACTATGCCTTTCATGAATACTGGCATAAGTATTCTGTTTAAGAAACCTACCACAAAAGTAACATCACTGTTTTCCTTTTTGAGTCCATTTTCAACTGAAGTGTGGATCTGTGTCATGGTAGTGTTCATTGGTGTCAGTGTTGTACTTTTCACTGTGGG
This sequence comes from Typopeltis vanoorti, assembly GCF_054136105.1. Classification (NCBI taxonomy): domain Eukaryota; kingdom Metazoa; phylum Arthropoda; class Arachnida; order Uropygi; family Thelyphonidae; genus Typopeltis; species Typopeltis vanoorti. The sequence goes on along the minus strand of NC_143560.1, from coordinate 84,026,814 downwards.
AAGACTAAGTCCTTATGAGTGGAATAATCCTCATCCTTGTCGCCAGGAAGATCAAATTCTACAGAATGACTTCAGTTTGTTGAATAGCATGTGGTTTACAATTGGCTCTTTGATGCAACAAGGATCTGACCTTGTTCCCACGTAAGAATTCATTTTAATTAAAAGAAATTTATCTCTCTCTCTCTCTCTCTCTCTCTCTCTATATATATATATATATGTATATTATTTTTTTATTAAAAATAACAATCTTGTATACAAAAGATCAACCAGCATTAAATTACACGGATTTCTCTGCATTTGGGCAGCGAGTTTACATAAACGTTGATTGTTAAGTATAATAATTATATATTGAAGAAAACAATAGTCAGTTACAGAATCATTGTTCATTTTTAATTATATTAATCCACTATATCAACAGGAAAGTCTATTTTATTTGACATGGGGGATGTTCTGCTGGCTTGAAAAGTGGACTGTGATGCTGTTGCCCAGCCCAGCCAGGAATTGATTCCTTTCATTCCAGTGTTGATGGAAGAAATCAAGGATCTTGTTTACCCTGTGATGATGATCATGAAGAAGATAGCTTCTCACTTTTGTTTGAATAGTGTAAGCAGGTAGACAGCTACTCCTCTTTCAGTGAAGGTCTTCTGCTATTTGTCCTTAAATCCAGATAGAATTTCTGTATTTTGGTAGGGGGTGTGGAGAGCATTGAACCATATTCTCCATTGCATGTCATCGTCATGTTTAGTGGCTCTACTCCAGTAGGTTAGATCTTAATTGTATCCATTGGATTAGGATTATATATACTTTGTGCATGTTGGATGAGTTGAGTGCCATACAAGGGTTGTTTTAAAAGTTTCATAAAAAAAAATAAGTTAAACACGTTTTTTTTTATGAAACTTTTTATGAAAAAATAAAGGAAAAAATCACCTTTATTTTTCAACATAGTCCCCATGGAGGTCTACACATTTGGTCCAGCGAGTTTCCAATTTTTTCATCCCATTTAAAAAGTAGGATTTGTCAAATTGTGCAAAATAGTCATTAACAGCCTTGATGACATCTTCGTTTGAAGAAATTTTTTCCCAACAAGCTAAAGTTTTAAGTTTGGGAACAAGAAATCACACGGGGCCAAGTCCGGAGAATACGGTGGATGTGGAACCAATTCGAACCTCAGTTTGTGCAATTTTGCCATTGCGATGGCCAATGTGTGGGATGGTGCATTGTCTTGATGAAAGAGCACTTTTTTGTGCACCAATCTTGGCCGTTTTTTTCTTCAGTTCTTCTTTTAAACAGTCCAACAATGACTCATAAGAAACTTCTGTTATTGTCTTACCCTTTTCCAAATAGTTTATCATGATAATTCCTTGGGAATCAGTTCTCTTTCACCAGGCATTGTCCACTATTTTTACTGCTCCTTGGACTCAGACATGTAGTGGTGGATCCAAGTTTCATCTTCAGTCATGAATCGACACAAAAAATCCTGCGAATTGAGACTAAACATCGCCAAACACTGTGTTGAAATGTCTTTTTGCATGTGTTTTTGATCGACAGTCAACAATCACCCATTGCTCACATAGCTTTTTCATGTGCAATTTTTCGTGCAGTATATTATACACACCCCATTCAGTTGAGATGCCTACAATCTCAGCAATCTCGTGCACTTTCATTCAGCAGCTTCCATAATGATACCATGGATTTTGTCAATCATTTCCTTCATAGTGACCTCAGTCGGACATCCGGAGCATGCTCCATCTTTGATGGACTTACGACACATTCAGACTCATTTATTCAAAAATAAATAGTCTTTAATGCTGGTGCAGAGTCGCCGTCTATTGGAAATTTACCAAACTTTTGCCCTTAAATCCATTATTGCCATTGATAATATTCATCTGTTCAACTTGGTTCTTGTATTCCATTGTTGCTAGGGATTCAGGGAAATGTCATGTGAGGTTTGAGGATAAGAGATCTTCAACTCACACCATACCAACATGCAGAAAAAAAAGCTGCTGAGACTCCTTATCATGCTGTTGTGGAAGTGAGGCTCCTTGAGTTTGTTAGAAAGTGTGGCTGCTTTCACTGTGTGTGTGTGTGTGTGTGTGTGTGTGTGTGTGTGTGTGTGTGTGTGTGTGTGTGTGTGTGTGTGTGTGTGTGTGTGTGTGTTGTAGGTCTAGACTTTTCCACCTTTGAAGGGCATCTCTGTAAAAGTGGTCTGATGTATTGGCACATATGCTGCTATCATTCTTAAGTGTGTCTGCACAATTCATTGTGGAAAAATTCATCACATGAAACATTAATTGCATTAAACTTGATGATTGCATGAAAAATTAATTGCAGGAAAATTCTTCAAAAAAATTTGAAATCCTATTGTGATGATATCCATGTATGAAAAACAAATTCAAAACAAGAAATATTTTATGCATTATTTATTTAATTCGATTTTATTTAGTTTTCTGAAATATTTTTATTCTGTATAAAGTTATTAATATTCTTTCTTACTTAGATACAACAGACTCTGTAGATGGAATATTCATTTTTACAAAACTGAAATAGGGTGGTTAGGGAGAAGAGATATAATACTTAAGAATATTTAGGGAGAATAGTTATTTCTAACTAATTTATAGTTAACTACAGTAAAACCCTGTTTTTATGTTCCCACAATTTACATTTTTCTGCCATTTATGTCATTTTCTATTGGTCCCGTCTTAAGGCCTATTCTTATTATATATTGTTTTCCCACCATTAACAACTTGATGTGGATGTTATTTCCCGTGATCTGCATTTTTTTCTTGGGTGGCAACACTGATTTTCGAAACAATTTCCTGTCATTCAAACCAATTTCTGCGGAAATCTGTGCATTTCTGTTCCAAGATGGCGTTGCTTTCGGCTGTAGTTTCATTTCTGCCATCATGGTGACTTGCACACTTGCAGCAGTGACATAGTGATGAGTGATACCGTGATTTTTCAATCACAGTACGAATTGATACCATGAAGTTTCATATCAGTAATTTTAAACTGTCAGTAGCTCGTGATACCCGTAACGTGTTGTGATGTGATTTCACATTCACACTTCTACCAAGTAACAGTTGTTACTCGTGAATATTAGATATCAGTGAATAAACCACAGTTCGTGAAATATCGTTTCACTAGCTTGCAGTGTTGGTGTTCGTAGTTGCAATTCAGAAGCACATGGTGAAAGACAGAAAATGTATTTCGATAGAAGAAAAGATGGCAATTGTGCGACGTGTAGATTGGCATGCCAGAACACGTGTGCAATTAGATCTTGGACTCTCCATGTCCACTTTGAACACGATAGTAAAAAACAGGTCAAGCATTGAACTCAATGCAAAGCAATCTGGTGCTATGTCAAAAAAAAATATATATATATATATCTGGACATCGATATACGATGAATTGGATAAACTTGTGGCGGAGTGGTTTGTTTCTAAGAGAGCATCGAGTATTCCAGTTGATGGTACTATACTCCGAGCGAAAGCCCTTGAATTTGCTGCAAGGTTTGGGATTAACGGTTTTACTGCATCAAATGGATGAACTGATCGTTTCAAGACTCATCAATATATTATTTATAATCAAGTGTGTGGAGTCAAGCATTGAACTTGCAGGGGAAACTCTAAACCAGTGGAAACATGAACTAAAGACTATTATTCAGGACTACGAACTGAAAAATATTTTCAATTTTAATGAAACTGGGCTCTTTTATAACATTCTGCCAAGTAAAACATTGTGTTTTAAAGGAGAGAAGTGTCACAATGGAAAACTCATCAAGCAGAGGGTAACTGTTTTGCTCATGGTCAATGCTGATGGATCAGAAAAATTACCTCCACTGGTAATTGGTAAATTTAAAAAGCCAAGGTGTTTTAATAACATGAAAAATCTGCCTACTAAGTATGATGCCAACAGCATAGCATGGATGACCAGCAGCATCTTCACATCCACCATGCATGCTCTGGATGCTAAAATGGGGACAAATCACTGCAAAAATACTACTACTGCTAGACAAGCGTCCTGCACACTCTGAAGATCTGTAGCTCAGAAACATTAGATTAGTGTTCCTTTTCCCTAATTGTACAAGGGAGCTTCAGCCATTAGATCTGGGCATCATCCCTGCATTTAAATAGAAATATAGAAAGATGCTTGTTGAAAAAGCTGTTTATGCGTGATAATGGTGTGGACCCAAACAAATGACCATATCAATCCTTGATCCATGCATTATGTGGCCAAAGCATGGTTGCATGTTACTCCTGAAACCATATCCAACTGTTTCCAGAAGGCAGGAGTTACATTTGTGAAATAGGAGGAATAACTACAGGAGGAAGAAGAAGAAGATATGTCAGAGACCAACAGCTGGTATGTGATGGATGAGTCTTCCTCATTTCAAAACTATGTTGATGTTGATGCTGGTGTGATCACATGAATGGTACTAAGTGTAGAAGACATCCTTTCCAACCACCTTGGTGAAGAAGAAGTGGTTGAAGAAGATTGTGATAAAGAACCTACCATCCCTACTAGTAAAGAAGCAATGGAAGCTATCTCTGTTTTGAGGCGGTATACTGCAAGTGCATCAGGAGATGATGGGGCATTTAATGCCTTATACACTGTGGAGAGGCACGTGGAACTTATAAGAGTGCAGAAAAAGCCAAAACAATCAAAATTAAAGATTTTTTTAAATAGATAAATGTAAGTAATTGTAAATTAATTTATTAAATTTTGTAATCTAGTATGTAGAGTCACATACTATCAGTAAGTTATCTTTTAGCCTTTTTTTTAATGTTTTTTACATTTCCCGCTATTTACACTTTTTTTCCATCACTTTCCACCTGGAAAGTGTAAAAAAGGGGGTTTTACTGTATTTACATGTTCCTATTAACTATTCTAACTATTTATAGTTAGAATAGTTAATAGGGAGAGTAGAGTAGTTATTAGGGAGAATAAAATATCTAAGAATAGTTAGGGAGAAAGGGTACCATATTTAAGAATATTTATTCTTCTAACCATTCACCATTTTTCTGCACACTTAGGCACCCATTCAATGTGATGTGTATATTTTTTTATCTGAACTAATTCAGAAGATGCTGTGTTTCAGTTATTGAATGCACGTGCATTTGGAACTCTGCTTTTCCTGCATAGTAAAGATATTTTGTAAACATATTTATCATTTACAGAGGTAGTTTAAGATCTTAGGTACACTTTTGAGTAATTATGTTAAAGAAAATGCTAATAAAATTACATAAATCCTATCATAATGATGTAAATCAAAATTGCCATCTGTGGCTGCAATACTAGTTTATGACACTAAGAAATTTTAAATTTTATATTTGTCTTCTTTACTGGAAAAAAAAATGTATAGATGTGTGCTTCCAAAATGAAAGACGTAATTAATTCTCTTGTGAGCTGTTCAAAAATAAACTGTAATCAGAAATATCATGTCATTAACAATTAACTGGATAGCATACCCTCTCCATCCAATGAGTTGTGGATTCGAAACTTGCAATGGGCTTGGATGTTTGTAATTCTCTTTAGTTGAGAAATGAGTTTCATCATCTCAATCATATCACCTCTTCTTCTTCTATCCATCACACTCTGTAGTTCACATTCCCTCAACCTGTCTTCATTACTAACACTGTACAGTCCTGAAACCATCTATGTTATCCACCTCTGCATCCTTTCCACAGTTAATTTATCCCCTTCAAATCCTGGGGACCAGATCTGAGAACAATAGTCTAAGTGGTCTGATCAGAGTCTTATACAACGGAATGATAACCATTTTATCTCTGCAGGTCAGTGTCCTTCTCATTATTGCAGCAATCCTCTGTGTTACCTTCACTACCTTTGCAATATGTCCCCTAAATTTCAGGTTTCTATCAATCATCAACCCCAGATCTCTTGTCCCCTCTACTTCCTCCAGTTTAACTCCTCCCATAGAGTATGCAGCATCCCATCGATGTGTCCCAAACCTCAAGACCTTACAATTTGCTGCATTAAACTGACACCCCATTCATTTGCCCTCATATCTAGCTTATTCAAATCCTCTTGCAAGGCTACCACATCTGCACTATTACTAATAACCCTTCCCAGCTTTGCATCATCTACAAACAACTGATTATCCCCTTGCAATCCACGGACAATGTCATTGATATAAAGGTTAAACAATATAGGTCCCAGATATAGATTCTCTATATCTCTCACTTTCTGGCTATTTATGCACACTTATCCTGTTATTTTCATACTGGATCCCTATCCTTCCAAAAAAAGTTAGTGCCAGCATCTTATCAGATTGGCTCATAATTAGTTTTTCATACAATAGTTGGGAACCAGAAAGATGTAATGTGTGAAAATAGCAGTAAATTATTTTCATGGAAGCAGTGTGAGAGTGGATTGCATTATATGAAAGGATGATGAATGCATAGATGAGATATCACTGCACTCCAACTCCAGATTGGGATCTGGAGTCAACTTAGCATGATGGCTTTCTGTTAAAGGGCAGAATGATTTATTTTTTCATGTTTTCCACTTTATAAATGTTAATAATAATAATTTTCTTCAGGTCTTCTTCAACTCGAACAATTGCTGGAATCTGGTATTTCTTTACTCTGATCATGATTGCTTCCTATACCGCTAACTTAGCTGCTTTTCTCACAGTTGAAAAGGTGGTTTATCCTATTGAGAGTGCCGAAGATTTGTCGAGACAAACAAAAATTAAGTATGGATGCTATGGTGCTGGATCTACCTTTTCCTTTTTCAGGGTATTTATAAAATTATTTTACTTGTTGCGAGATTATTTCAGTTGTTGGCTATTTTATTATTTTGATGTTAAAGTGAATTAAAAAAAATTGCTAGTATTTTTTATTTGACATATTATATGTCAAATAAAAAATTGTTACAATATTTCAGAATATGTGAATTTAAAAATATTTCAGAATATGTGAATTTAAAAATAAGCCTAAACGTATTTTTGCATTGTTTTTTCTTTTTCCCTGCACGTGGAAATACCGCATTGTCTGTTAAGACTTCCAAATATGGCATATCTCCTGTCCATTTTCACATATTTTCCGTGTACAAGCACTAAAAAAAGGTGTATTACTTATTATAAAAACACGTGGATTAGAGATAGTTATAGAAATCTTTTTCAAATTATACTTGACAAGAAATTATATACTTGATTAATCCTTTATCCAAGTAATCAAATATACTTGATTAAATCAAATCAAATATACTTGATATACCTGTACAATAATAATAATAACAAAGTTGTTATTATTATTATTGTAATAATAATACAATTGTAATATATTACATATATTAATATTATGTAATATAATAATAATGTAATATAATACAATAATAATAATAATAATAATCCCCATGATACCTCTCTCTTCACACTTTTATGAGTATTATACAAGGTGATCCAAAAGTCACACACACTTCATAAAATAGGCTTAAAGTTTTCAATATTAGTGACAAACTTTATGGAATTAAATTGCTACAAAGCTTATAACTGTATCTTTACAAAAGATACAAAAGAAAAGGTTACAAAGGCAAAAATAAATAATGTTAATAAAGGAAATGATCAAAATGGCCACCGTGTTCTTAAATGTAGGTATGTGATTTTTTTACCAAGTTGGAGGCAACTCTTCAAAGCTTTGAATTACTGACTGCTCTGATTGCTTCAGTTCATCAAGTTGTGCAGTGTAAGGATTATTTTTATACATACCTCATCTTTCAGGTAACCACATAAGTAATTCTGGAGATAACAAATCTGTTGACCTAGGCAGACAAAGTCATTTAAAAATCAGTTTGCCACCAAAAAACTGTAAAAACTGCATTTTTTTCATTTGATGTATGACAAGTGACACAATCCTGCTGAAAACAGCAATCATAATCTTCAATCTCAAGGTACAGGGTGATGATGTCTTAGTACAGTGCGCTGTTCAATATTGTTGCAAAAAAAAACATGTCTGGCAGTGTGACGGCATTATACTACACACCACACTCCAATTTTCAGAGAATGTATGGGTGTTTCATGGAAAACATGAGGATTTTCCGATGATCAAATTCTGTTATTTTGGCTAGTGACATCCACTTAGGTGGAGCCACACTTTTTTCACTGAAAACATTGTCCAGCTCATAAACTCCATTTTCTTCAACAAATGATCCAGTGGCTTCAATTCCTGAATAGAGTGAACATAGTATGGATGAAACTTTGTTTGGTGGCTCTCAAAGTACTGCCATATGCATTACTTGGAGAGACCAAGTAATACACCACCATATTGCAGAGAGTTTTCTAAGACTCTTTGAAGTTGAACATTGCAACATGTTGTGTACCACAGTCACTTTTAGCCTCAATCAAAATAGAAGGTCTTTGATGCCACTGTTTGTCTGCAACTGATCTAGTTTCCTGAAAGTGTTTTATTAATCATGTGATTGTTGAATTGAGGAACAATAGAGTCTGGATACTTCTAACAAAACTCCCCTGCAACATTAGTGTAAGAATAATGGGCAAAATAACATTCCAAAATAACTCTTTACTCCTGGGAAAGTACCATTTTACTTTCCTCATAAGCGAAATTATGCAGTGGATGCCCAATACTGAAAACATGACCAATAGATTATATGATAGTGGCTAATAGTTCTAGGGTTTGTCATCTATAGACGAAACAAATAATCAGAATTGAAAGTTTATTCACTTGGTTATACTATAAATTAAAGATGCCAAGAAATTTTATTCTTGGTTTTATCCTTTATCCAAGTGTAAGCAAACAGTTTGCACATGAAGTAATTTTATGACTGGGCTACTTGTATATAGAGACTAATAACTTCACATCAATTGCCTTAGTATCTCATAATGCAATGCATTTATCCTTAAGATCATGAATAATGCTATGCATTATGGGAATGGCCACTACCCAGGCCGGTTTCAATACCTTTATTGAGGTCTCACAGTGGGAGCCAGACCCAGAAGTGATTCTAAGGTTGAGGCTGTGAAGTTATTAGTCTCTATATACAAGGTAGCCCAGTCGTGAAATTACTTCACACTCAACCTTTGTATGCTTACACTTGGATAAAGGATGAAACCAAGAATATAATTTCTTGACATCTTTAATTTATAGTATAACCAAGTGAAAAAAACTTTCAACATCTATTTCTAATTCAGAGTATTTTATTAATAAGGTGTGACACCTTATTAATAAAATATGTACTGCTCATATGTACTGCTCAAAAAAATTAGGGGATATTTTGGTTTTCTTGTAAATTATAAAGTTATAAAAATAATTTACAAATGTATCACATGTATTTTAAAATATTCTTAATATACAACAGTGTAGAACACACAACTGTGTACAAAATCATGTTAAGACTTGTCGAAACATGTCTTAGCGGTATTAGCATGTGGGGGCGGGGTTATAAAAGCGTGGCTTGTTGCACTCACTTCCACAGTGCATAATTATCACTTCAATTGTAAACTTGTGTTACCTACCACTCATTATTTTTTTAAAAATGGCAGAGCAACATGATATCCCGGAATCCATGGTTTGGAGAGCCATTGGTCGATTAGAAGCTGGACAAATGCAGCAAGTTGTTGCTGAAGCGTGTCATATATCTCAAAGCGTAATTTTGCAACTTTGGAATTGCTTTCTGGAGACGGGAAATGTTTGAAATCATCTTCATGCCATAGGTTTATATGCTCAAAGACCAATGGTTTGCATTCCACTTACTGCAAATCACAAAAGAGCCCGAAGAAATTGGGCACGCTGCAATTGGACAAATGAGGAATGGGCTTATGTACTTTTTAGTGACGAGTTCAGGTTAAGTCTGCAACCAGATAACTGACGTATCTTGATATGGCTTGAAAATGAAACAAGAAATAATCCACACTTTGTTCATGAAAGACCCCAACATCAAGGTGGGAGTTTGATGGTATGGGCTGGAATAAGTATAGGTGGCCATTCTGATCTCTATTTTATCAGAAACAGTTCCTTAACAACCCAAAGGTATTACAATGAGATTTTGGAACCTATAGATCGTTCATATGTTGCTGCTGCAATTGGCCAAGAATTCATTTTTATGGATGACAATGTTCGTCCACACCGTGCAAATTTGGTACAAGAGTGGACAAATAAGGAATGGGCTCGTGTACTTTTTTAGTGATGATTTAAGATATGGTTTGAGGAAGAAGGTATTGAACGAATGGACTGGCCTGCCTATTCACTAGATTGTAATCCAATTGAACACGCCTGGGATGCTTTAGGTAAGTGCATTTCTGCTTGACTGTTACCACCATGATTGCTTCAAGAGCTCAAAATTGCTCTCACAAAGGAGTGGGGAAATATCCCACAAGAACTGTTTGATCATCTAATCCGGTCGATGCAATCAAGATGTACCATTGTTTTGGCTGTTAATAGAGACCATGTGCCCTATTAAAAATGCATACACTATTATGAATAATTTATTAAATTTGTAATAAATATCGATTATTTAAACAATATCTCAGCAATTACACCCTATCCATAAGTAAGAAATATTTATTCATGTATAAAGTACCTAATAGTTATACATGAATAAATATTTCTTACTTATGGATAGGGCGTAATTGATGAGATATTGTTTAAATAATCGATATTTATTACAAATATAAAAGAACTGAGGCCTTTTCTCTATCTCCCATACTATCAATATTTTCTTTCTTCTAATATTATTAGGCTCTCTTGCACCCCTATACTAACCACTCTAGTCCTATAATGAGCACCCGTTTACTTTTTCACCTCAATAAAGGTGAAATAAAGGTTTAATTTTTCACCTCAAAACCAGTCTAGGTAGTGGCCCTTCCCATAATGCATAGCATTATATATGTCCCTAAGAATGTGCATTGCATTGTGGGATACTAAGGCAATTGGTGTGAAGTCATTAGCCTCTATGTATAAGTAGCCCAGGCATAAAATTACTTCATGTGCAAACTTTATTTGCTACACTTTGATAAAGGATGACACCAAGAATATAATTTCTTGGCATCTTTAATTTATTGTATAGCCAAGCAAAAAAAAACTTTCAACATCTATTTCTAATTCAGAGTATTTTAGTAATAAGGTGTGATACCTTGTGACTACTTGTATATGAAAATATGACTTCTCCATTACTTCAACCTTGGTATCATTTTTGGATCTGGCTCCAACTGATGAGACCTATTCAAGTATTTCATAATGTCTGGCATCTGTTTCTGTTTCTGCTTCACATCCTCCATCAAATTGGTGTAGATTAAAAAAAACTGCTATCCATTTTCAAAGGAGCCTATACCAATTCGACTACCTGCCTCCTAGTTAATGGGGTCCTGTCAGACCCAGTCAAAATTCAGAAAGGAGTCAAGCAAGGTTGCCCTCTTAGTCCATTGCTCTTTGCATTGATTCTTGAAACTTTCTTAAGGAATAACAGTTCCTTCAAATGAGAAGGAAAATAAAGTATTAGCGTATGTCAATGATGTGGTGGGCACTTTGATGGATAATGATTCCATATATATATATATATTTTTTTTTTGGTATTTTGGAAAAAAAGTTAGCAAGATCAGTGGATTAACTACTAATGCAGACAAGACAAAATTAAAAGTTTTTGGAATGTGGGATCTTGGAGGCATTCCTTTTGGACTAAACCCTAAGAGAGAGAGAATCGCTCATTATACTTAGAATTCCCTTCTCCACTTACCCAATATTACCAGTTCAAGAACTTATATACAAGAATTTTGAAACCATAGAAGACTAGAAAATGTGACCACTTTCCTTTTCTTCTAAAGCCATAGTACTCAAAATCATAATCTTTCTTGCTCAGTTATACATAATAAATATTACAGACATCACAGAAGCTGAAGAAAAGCAATTATATAATAGTAAACCTCTGCAATTTTTTTGATCCAGCCAATACCAAGAAGTTAAAAAGGAATTTCTTCGACTATCAAAGAAGCATATAGGATTTGGGCTTCCAGTCTTAAAATTCTGCTATTTAAGCAATACGACTTCAAAAATCTATAAAATATTGCAGCCCATTCACACATGTGCAGACCTTCGCATGTACTACCTGGGTTTTCATCTTCCCCTATTTGGAGTAAATGATTATAAAGGTCCAAAAGCTGAGATTGTTCCTGAATATTACAACACACTGTGCTTAACTCTAAGACTGCTACAACACTGGCATTGACATTCTTTCCATTAAAAAAAGTAAAATTTGGTATAAAGAAATTTTTAATCTCTTTTGCCACAAACTTCCACAGTTGGGTACTGATAACAACACTGTTTCATAACTTATTGAAGTTTCAAGGATACCCTAACAAGAGGGCTCTTGCCTGGAGAATTGCAAATGCTGCCTTCCAGTCAATACCATCAAATGGAGGTACTTGAACATCAGAGATCCAATCTGTGACATCTGTTACTGATTGGAAACAGTAGAACATGAATTCTACAGCTGCTCTCTAGCCCTGCATATTTAGAATAGAGTATGTAATGTGTTGGGCATTCCATTATTTCCAACAGAACAGGTTATTTTTTTTTCAGTATCCACCACCTGTCAACAGTGGGAAGATAATTTTGATTTTTATAATGAATTAAAATACCATTTATGGAAGATTTTAAAGAAACATGGATTTGAAAACCAGCAATATGACATCCAAATGCTTTATAATATTGTATTGTGGAAATTTTACTATTCAGTCAGATGATTTTTGTATTTAGAAAGAAGCATTCTAGGAGATATCAAATTTTTCACTAGATGGTGTAGGCCATCCACATTTTGCAATATTCACCAGGGGGGGGGGGGATAAAATTCTGTCTATTCTTGCTATGAGAGGTTTTTTAAATAGCTCCATCCTCTTAATTCAATGTGGTCTTATAGTCAATTGCAGGAATGACTGGAGAGCAATCCCAGGCAGAGAAGTCCAACTCAAAGCATTTAACACAGATAAAGCTATCCTCCTTCTCTATCAGTCTTCTGGTTGTCCATCTATATGAGATTGGTGAAAAAAGAAAACTGATAGCCTTTGGCTATATGATGATATAAAAGAGTTGAGGCCTTTTCTCAATCTCGCATACTATCTATCTCTCTATCTTTTCTTTCTCCTAATATCATGCCCTCTTGTATCCCTATACTAACTACTCTAGGTCTATGATGAGCATTCCCTTTACTTTTTCACCTCAATAAAGGTTGATTATGTAATTGATGTGAAGCCATTAGCCACTATATACAAGTAGCCCAGCGCTGAAATTGCTTCACGTGCAAACTTTGTTTGCTTACACTTGGATTAAGTATGAAACCAAGAATATAATTTCTTGGCATCTTTAATTTAAATAATTAGAATTGAAGCACTTCAATGCAGCTCAGCTTCAACTTTAATGTACATGACATTAGGATCACCCTGTACCTCTAAAATGTTGTTTATGTCACCTATGATGCAGTGGTAGGCAGGGATAATCAGAAATGCAATTGGCATGCAGCACTCGCAAAATGATTTGAATAAGCTGGAATTTATTGCATGTAAAAATGGCTGTCACTGCAATGTCAAGTATGTGCTTTGGGGGAATGAGATATTCAATGTCATTTATTATATTGGTAGGATTATGCCAGTAAGAACTGATCAGTTCCTAAAGTTGAATTTCAAGGGCCATATAAGTAAAGATTGCAAATGCAACTGAGAGGATGATTGCAATTCTGAATTCAACCTTGACATGTAAGAATAAGGAAGTCATTTTGTCTCTTTATAAGGTCTTGGTATGACCTTACTTGACCTATTGTGCACAGGTCTGGTGATACTGATACAGTGGAGACAATATTAAAGATGATATCAGGAATGTAGATTATGAGGACAGATGAAGAACACATATACCCACAAACTTTTGAAAAGATCATATAGTATACCAGGCTGATGGAATTTTTAATTTTATAGGAGTGGGCAGAAGACAAGAGGGCATCCATGGAAGTTGATATTGAATGCTATCAAGAAAAGGGTGTGTGTTAGATTTCTCTCATAGAGCAGTGTGGGAATTGGAGTGGATTGCTTTTGGAGGTAGTGAGTGCAGGTATTGTGAAGAAATTCATGAAAAGATATTACAGCTGGTGTGGGTGATATGTTGCTTCCCTTGATGACTCCCTGGAAGTCTCTCTTGTAACAACATTTTTAATTTCCAGCTGATGCCAGGAAGTTACAAAAGAATTCAACTGTCAAAGAAACATGGAGGTTTAGGCTTCCAGTATTAAAATTTGCTATTTAAGCTGTACAGCTTCAAAAATCCATAAAATATTACAGACCAATCACACATGCCAGTACTACCTGGGTTTTTATCTCTTGCTATTTGGAATAAATCATTACTATGGTGCAATACATGAGATTATTCCTGAATACTATAGCATTCAGTAACATCCCGTGCTGAACTCTAAAACTGCTATATCATTACTTTTCACTAATAACTGTGGAATCTGGTATATGGAAATCTTTAATCTCTTCTGCCATGAACTTCCACAATTGGATACTAACAATGACACACTGTTTAATAACTTACTGAGGTTCCAAGGATACCCTAACAACAGTGATCTTGATTGGAAAATTGCATATGGTTGCCTTCCAGTAAATGCCATCAAGTATTGAACATTGGAGGTGCAATCTGTTACAGATTAGAAATAGTTGAACATATATATTCTGCAGCTGTCCTCTTGCTCTGCATATTTGGAACAGATTCTTTATTTTTTTTACAATACTCCCACCTGTCAGCATTGTGAAGAGAATGTTGATATTTATGATTAATGAGTTAAAATATCATTTATGGAAAGTTAAGAAAATACATGGCATTGTAAACCAGCAATATGACAGCCAAATGCTTTACAATATTGTATTGTGGAATTTTTATGATTCAGTCAAATGATTTTTATATTTAACAATCAGCATTCTAGACAATAGTACCAAAACTGTAGAAATGACTGGAGAGCAGTACCATGCAGAGAGAGAGAGAGAGAGGGGATCAAATCAAGGTGACTATCTTAGAAAAGACTAACTGCCTCATACCAGTTGTCTTTAGTTCCTATTTGCCTTTTGGTTGTTCAACTGCATGAGACTGATGAAATATTAAAAAAAGATAGCCTTTGTATACATGATGATGATATAAATTAATGCCTTTTTTCTTTCTCTCCTACTCCTTATCTGCCTTTTTTTTTAATTTTTTTCTCCTAATACTGTCAGCTCCCTTCCACCTGTATGTCTCTATGCCTGTGATGAATGCCCCTTTATTTTTCACCTCAATAAAAGTCAAAACCAATCTGGATAATGACCCTTCATGTATGTTTGCATTATGGGATACTAAGGCAGCTGATATGAAGTCAACAGCTTCTATATCTCTGTGATTTCAACATAAATTTGTTAAAGAGAGTCATCATGTTTTGCCACTCTCCTTATGTACTACAACAAGGTGACATGAATGCATTGGACAAAGGAGATACCCAGATGTGTCATGCATGATGATAAAAATAATAATATACAATAGATTAGTCAAAGTTACTTTACTCTTTCTCTTGGGTATAGGATTAAAACAAGAATATAATTACTTGTCAAGTATAAGAAACAAATTTAGGTTGAAAACAACAGTGTTCTCTGTGAATTTGGTATACCTAGATTTTGTAAAGACCTTTGATAGAAGGTCAGAACAGCTGGAATTAGATACTAGATTAGTGACTTGTTAAGATAGATATATATACAAAGCTGTGTATATATATATATATATATATATATATATTCGGGGACTGTGATATCCTAAATGAGGAAAGTAACTAGTGATGTTCTGGACAGGTCTGTTTTGGAGTCATTAGTCTTTAACTTGCATGTTGGTGATATTGGGGTATTCTTGAGAGTTCCAGTATTATTCCCACATAAATGGATGATAGAATTTGTTACAAATAAGTTAAATGATAAGAGAATTTTATTGGAATGGAATCAATGGTTGATTTCATTCCAGCTTTGATACAGTAAATTTCTCTTGTCGTTTTACTTCTGATGGAAGAGTTTGTCACAAACTCTTCCAAAAAGATATAATTACTAAAGAAGTTAATAGTTTTATAGTTTAATAGTTTTATCTTCCAAAGAAGATAAAACTACTGAAGTTTTATTTCAGAATTAGTAACGTGTTCTCTAAATTGGAACTCTCAAGAATTTCAGCACAACCACAGAAGTCTCAAAAACTCAATATTTGGACATATTAACTGGAGATATTCAGCTGTTTATGGATGATACAGGGTTTGTCGAAAACTGTAAGTAGTGGAGCAGACAAAGCTTTACAGGAGAATATGAATAGATTGTGAAGGAGAAAGTGAGTGAGGCTACTGGTTCAGTGTTGCAAAAGTGTAAGGTTTTCAAATTTAGTAGGCAAGAATGGGATTCCTTTTAAAACTTTGGTTCTTTAAGATAATAAATAAATAGAAACATTATTTTAAAAATGTATACATAGAAAATAACAAAGATAATATAATCAAAGGTAATGATGCTTACAAAGAACAGGAAAATATATTGATCCAACTTTTAAAGCATTTAAGAACAGAACATCAGCTGGAATAAATGAGATGCAAAATGAACTATTAAAATATGAAGGAAAGCAATTAACAAAAGAACTGTCATATTCTAAATAGAGTATTTAAAGAAAGAAAAATGACTAGCATAAGAGCTTAACAATACCAATCTTTAATGAAGGAGATGGGACAAATCCAAAGAAGTATAGAGGAATAAATCTGCTCTGCACTACGTTAAAATTATGCACAAAAATAATTGGAAATATAATAAATAATATAATTGGATTATCTGATGTGCAACAAGGATTTAGGAAAAATAGAAATATATATTAAAGCAAATAATAGAAAAATCAATTGAATGCAATAAACCTCTTTACATGTGCGTTATTAATTCAACAAAAGATTTGATAGAATACAGTTAAAAGACATATTAACCATGTTAAAAATGAGAAAAATACCAAAACAAATATTAGAACTAATTAAGAATTACACACAGATAATAGTTCTATAATAAATACAGGACAATGACAGACTGAAAAAATTAAAATAATCAAAGGAATTAGACAAGGTGATTCATTAAGTTCCACCTTATTTACTTTAAGAATAATTCGATATGCTGATGATATAATTTTACTAGCAAAAACAAAGATGACATACAAAAATTGCTAAATACTTTCAGTTGTTGTTGTCTTGTCGTTTGAAGAGTTTTAGATGTTTCCATGTGCTCCTTGTACTGCTTTGGCTATGTCGATTTTGTTTGTATAGAGCTGTTGTTCAAGATTAGGATTTATTTCTTGCAAGGCTGCTGTAATTGCTGGACAGGTAAAGATGTGAGTGGGTGTCAGTTCAGTATTGGGGCAGTTGTTGCTGTTTCTATATGTTCTCGTATCATCTGTATTGATGTTCCTCTATAATGTCCTGTTCGTAGTCTTACTATCATGGTAATCTTTCTGTCAGCACTGATTTCGGGAATTTGATGTTGTATCACTGATTTCAGTGGAATTAATTTAGCTTTTGCTAGTGCATTGGCATCAGTAAGAGTTATCATGTGAGTTTCTTGGTTGAGTTCTCTGGCCTCTTTTGCTAATTTATCAGCTGCTTCATTGTAATCAATGCCTACATGAGCAGGAATCCATTGTAAAATGCAACTTTTTCTTAAACACTTTAGTTGATTTAAGAGTTTATGGATGTCTTGTGTGAGCTTGGTATTGCCATTTTTGATTGCCTCCATAGCTGATCTTGAGTCACTGTAAATTATAATTCCTTCAGATTGTTGAGATGATGATAGTTTTAAGTAGGCTTCAAGTGCTTTATTTATTGCGTAGAGTTTGCTGGTAAAATTGGAAGCGATTCTCCCAGATCCAACTTTTATTGAAAGTTTTTCACCTTTCAGGAGTAGAAGGAGAACACCAGTGCCTCCATTAATCATATTGGTGTCTGACGATCCATCGGTATAACAAATAACCTGTTTGGAGAAGAAAGAAGGTTGATAGTATTTAGGCCTTTTTCTTTGAGCATTTCTTTTCATTCTTTTTTTTTTGTACAAAGTTTGGTAAGGTTTAGATTTATGGAGGTAAAGGACTGGAAAATAGAGGTTTTCTGTTTATGTGGGCATTTAGCTCATCAAGCCCCATTTCCTTCCTGATAGTGTCATCATATTGTAAAGTTGATGATCTGTGAAGTCTGCATTTTTGATTCCAATGTTCATAAGTTGTTAGGGAGATAATGATCACTTTGGTAGCTTCTGATATTATTTATGAATTTTATGGTGGCAAATTTTCGTCTGTTCTGTCCTCCAGCAGGTCAAGCCCACATTCCTGTTGGGCTCTGATATTGTTAGTGGATGAGACTGCACCAATGATAATCTTGGATGCTTTTGCTTGTATTTTGTCTAATTTTTTCTTTACCGATGAAGCTGAAGGTGTCCAGATAGGTGCTGTGTATTCCATTATTGGCCTTATTAGTGTAGCGTAAGTAGTTTTGAGGATTTTTGGCTTTGCACCCCAATTTGTTCCACAAAGCCTTTTCAGTATATGTAATTTTTTTAGAGCTCTGTTGGAAGTGTTAGAGATGTGTTGTGCAAAATGTAATTCCTGATCGAGCGTAACACCAAGGTATTTTGGATTTGTGACTTTTTCAATTAGCTTGTTGTTGATCATGACTTTGGGATTGTAGGAATGTCTATTTTTCCTGTCTTTACTAAAGGTGCTTAGTTTTTGTTTTGTCTGGGTTGATTTTGAGTTTAAGTTCATCTGACCATTTTTCTAACCCTCTCATGGATTTGTTTAGAATCTCCTCTGATTCTTTGATTTTAGCACTAGTGTGCCAGATGGCTATATCATCTGCATAGCAAGTTACTTTTGTGTCTTCTGTAAGGTAGGGATGAATGCTATTGACATATAGAAGGAATAGTAAGGGACTGAGTACTGAGCCCTGGGGAACACCAGCCCAGGTTCTCCACTCTCTTGATATTGCTGCATTGATTCTGACTTTGATCTTTCTTCCTCTAATGAAATCAGCAATCCAGATTAAAGCATTTCCTTTAATTCCAATATCATGTACTGTTTCTATTAATTTTTTGATCCAAACACGATTGAAAGCAGCAGTCATATCAAGGAATATGGCAGTTGCCTTTTTTGTTGGTTTTTCCTGAAATGAGTCTATTATTGTTTGGCAGAAGGGGGATAATTGATCTGTTGTCGAATGATGGGTTCTATAGGCAGCTTGGTAGTAGTTGATTTTCTTATTTTTTGTCAGCCAGTGCATAAGCCTGGAGTGTATGATTCTTTCAGTAATTTTACAAAGTATGCTAATTAATGCGATAGGTCTATAGCTTTGACATTCTGCAGCATTTTTGTCAGGTTTCAGTATGAGTACAATAACTGATTTTTTTCATTCTTTTGGAAGTTTGCCTGTTCACCAAGAGGTATTGAGAATGTCTGGAAGTTGTTCTTTGGCATTTTTGCCAAGGTGTTTGACCATATGACCAAATATAAGATCATTACCAGGAGATTTATTAGATGCAGTTTTCTCGATTGATGAATTTAGTTCACTTAGTGTAAATTCTTCGGAGAATATGTCATTAGTTTGGTATGTTCTTGCTTGTTTTAGTATTTTACTTGTGAATTTATTGAGGGGCTTGTCCTCTCTGTTATACTGAGGTTTGGAGTTGTTTGAATAGGTTTTTGCCAGTGTATTTGCAATTTCTTGATCTGTAATAGCTTGTTTCCCAGCATTTATGATGAAGTTTGTTTTCTGTTGGTTCTCTTTTTTGATATTGTTGTCTAGGATTCTAATAATGTTTCAGTGTTGGCTGTCTTTTCTTGGATCCAGGTTACTGCAAAGCTCCGACCATTTCTCTTGTTCGCACTTCCAAATTTCCTGCTCTGTTTTGTGTGTTATGTTCATTAATTTCTTTCTGTATTCATCAAGTTTATTAATTCTGAATTGTTCGCTGATTGTCTCTTTCTGTAATCATTGAATCAATATTGTGATCTTTCCAGTATGGTATCCAGGTATTTTTCTGCTTGCCTCTTGGTATTGTTGCTTTGGCAGCTTTACTGATGTGTGAAGTAAGGATTTGTAATTTTCTGTTGAGGTTTCTAGAGACAGGTTCATCTTGACAGAGGCTCTCCAAGGTTTGAGTAAACCTTGTCTAGTTGGCTTTTCTGAAGTTCCATGTCCTTTTGATTTGCTGTTCTTGATCAATCTTGAAGTTTAGTGTTGTTTATGGGTCTTTGGTCACTGATGGCATTTCCCAAAATTTTCCATTGTGCACTTGATGCAATGCTATAATTAATATAATAGCTGTGATGTCAATAGCAGATTCAGTTCCTGTAGTTTTAGAGAGATAGGTGCTCTGTCCATTGTTAATTGTTGTGAGTTCCAAATCTGTAAAGAGGTCTTCCAATTGTTGACCTTTATGGTCTAAATCGGGGGAGTCCCCACGTTGGGCTTTTTGCATTTAGATCACCAAGTATAATGGTTGTATCAGTTGGAGACTCGCTTAGCTTTTCAATGATGTCTGTATTAATATTTGTATTATCAGGGTGGTAGACGTTTGGGATCGAAATAGAATGGTTTGGTAGGTGTATTTCAACAGCTTGAACTTCTGTCAAACTGTTATTATTTCAATATTGATTTAGGGTGATTTCTTTGAATTTGATTTCTGGGGTCTTTAAAAGGATAGCAAGCCCCACCTGCTCTTTCTTCTCTATCCTTCCTAAGAACTGTGTATCCTTTGATGCTGAAGTTCAGATTTTTGTTCAGGTTTGTTTCTTGTAGACAAGCTATATGGATATTGTTTTTGTAAAGCATGTATTTAAGCATGTAATACCTTCAGTAATGCAGCCGAATGGAAAAATATGAAGACATCAACAGAAAAACTGAAGCAATGACTTTTGCCAGGGAACCCATAAGAAGTTAAAGGAAAAAAAAGAAGAATTGAAAAATCATATAGAAAGAATGCAGGATAACAGATGGGCAAAGAATATAAAGAACTGGATAGTAAAGGGACCAAGGAAAAGATGGTAGAATGGCCTTGGAAAATGGAGACACTCGAGCATTTATGCTTGATAGTAAAAAAGATGAAGAAGAAGAATGGGATGCAAGGTATATAATTATTAGGGTAATTTTGAAGAAGGCATATAGCTTGAGAGATCTGGGAGTGGTGGTGGTGGTGGACAGGGACCTGATGTTTAGAGTCATGTCGCTGAAGACATCACATATCACATTTCATTATGGCAATGATGAGGCAGTCCATGTCATGTAAAGAAGTTATGGTTTCAGTGCATAAAGCCTAAATCAGGCTGCATGTGGATTATTGTGTTCAGGTTTGTTCACCTTGTTTTCTTGGAGCTAAATATATTAAAAAGGGTCCAGAGATGATATGACTATGGTGGTTTACAGTGTGTGGAATGTGGAATATGAAAAGAGATTGTGAGAATATCATTTGCAACATCTCATGGATAGTAGGGAAGAGAGTGAATGCTTGATATATATATGTTGGTAAGGAGTTGTTGCCAGATTAATGTGAAACAGATTTTTCATAGAGCGGAGGAAGAAGACAGGGATAGAACAAGAGTAAAACTCCCCATTCTTCTCAGTGTGTTTTCTTACTATACCTTCATTCACATTTTGCGTTAGTACATGACTGAAAATTTATTTTGATCTTTTGACATTACTCATTGATGCTCTATTTCTAAAATGCTCACGTTTATCAACTTTATTCAGAAATGTTCCATGATAACTAAATGAGCAAATGGATTTATAAAAATAAAATGTTGGTACCTGTGTGATCTTTGATATTGTAACACATGTGAAGTTATGTAGAAAGAGTGGAAATTTATAAAATAATAAGTGGCTTTGATTTTTTCAAACTCAAAGTCACTTTGTTTTTAAATTTCTATATTTTGAGGCTTTAATGAGCTGTATAATAAATGTGTATACCTGTCAAACCACAGATGTGAGAACCTTGGCTGGCACAGTGCCAAGAAGAGTCATTTCACATTGAAGAGGAGAAAGTAATAAGGTGATGTACGAATTCCTTACCAACGTGTGGAATCACATGCTTTATATGTAAAATTTTCCAGCTGTTGTACAATCAAAATAGTTACTCCTTTAAAAACTAGAATTTTCATAAAAGAAAAGCTAATTTTCCGACGTGTAATAATAAACATGCATCCCACGAAATGCGTTGATTACCCTATTATTGGAATGGATTCACCTTCTTCTGCCATGCACAGAAGTGTCAAGTGGTCTCTCATCTATGGTCGGACAGTAACTACATAATAATGTAGTTATGCACTACATAATAATGGTAGGCATAACTCTTCTATATCTGGAATTGATTATCCAGTAATCTTAAATCTCATAGGAACTGTATAAACAAGAATTTCCTGTATATATCTTAAAATAGACTGAATTTCATTATATATTTAGGACTCTAAGATTGAAACTTATCAGAGGATGTTTAAATTCATGAGTTCTCATCCTGAAGTATTTGTGACAGAAGGTGAAGGTAAGAGGCTTGTATCTCAAGGAGATTATGCTTACTTTATGGAATCAGCATCCATTGAGTATATTGTAGAGAGAGAATGCAACCTAACGCAAATTGGAGGTCTTCTGGACACAAAAAGCTATGGAATTGCCACAAAGAAACGTAAGTGTATTACTTTGAGCATTCTGTTCACTTTTTTTTCTTTTGATAAGGTATTTTTATAATGTGTGAAATGCATAGTGTATTTTCAGTAAAATAAGCAATATATGGAATGAATTCGACTAAAGGATAGAATTTTATAAGTGTGAGTTACATTTAAATGCCTTTGGTGTGGCATCTAGAGAGGCTCTTGTTATGGGAAAGAGAATATAAGAGAGTTAAAGGGGAATGAAAAGTGTGAGAAAAGGCGGAAAACAATGGAGATATGAAATGATGTATTTTGGGGGGGGGGGGGGATTGAAAGTGGTAATTACTGTGCAGGGAAGGAAAACAGAGGAAGATGCAAACAATTAGGACAAAAAAAGGGGGAGGGTTGAGATAGTTGGAGTAGACTCGGAAATGAGACATAGCAAGCATGAATACCAAGAACAGTAATGAATGTATGTGCTTACGAAAAAGGTCATTGTGAAAAGAAGAGCTTGAATTATATGGAGATCAGTTAAATCAGGAAAAATACAAGAATGATCATGATAAAGGGGAAGTGTCAAGGTCTGGTTTTAAAGGTACAGCTGAAAAGTGACATAGGTTTGATTAGTTATAGAGCTAAAAATGAGATAACATGCTTGTTTATGAATTCCAGGAATATCAGAAATAAGGGAGAATAATTTGTTTCACTGAAAATTATTGATATGAATTATTTATAAAAAATTATAAATTATTGAAAAAAAATGAATGATGAGAGCTAGTTAGAAAAAAGTTAACTTGAAAGAAGTAGAAAAAAAATTAAGAGAATTGCAAGGCAGTCATATCCTGTAAGGTACTTCACATAAGTGACTGTAGAGCTGAAGAAGCAAGTGGTAAGTGGTTCAACATAGATGAGAAAGAAAGCAAGGTGAGAGGAAAATAAAAACAGAATATGAAAGACTCTGAGATGGTGTGAGGAGAATATACAGTGATTCCATGATAATGGATGTGTTTTATGAGAATATGGCACATTTGTGTTTTCCCTGTGAAGATCAACGATCATATTGATGCTGTTAGAATGCAAAATAGGAAATAATTCTACATATGACCTTGATATGTTCCATTTAGAAAAGACATTATGGATTACATTATTGTAGTTTTGAATATACTCTATTAGAAATCTCTGTATTTGTATTGTCTATACCTGACTTCCAGTTATGCTGGTGACTAGTTGATCATGTATGTAGATAGAGAAAGTAATTTATTTCCTGTTGTAAGATCTTTGAAAAACTGGTATATTGGCTGCTATCAAAAGGTGTGAAGATGTTCTCACTTCCAACCATCTCTTTCAAATTTGGAACTGTGTTCTCTAATTTTGTGTCCACTGATATCAAAAACAAGACTTTGAGGTATGAAGATAACATAAGTTACCTTCTTATCCCAGAAAAGAGACTGTTTGGTCTGAATATCATGTGAGGGCCAGTGAGGAAACCTCAAAATATACTAAAGTTGATACTAGCAAAGAATTAGGAAGAAAAAGAGATGAATAATTCGATACAAAGAAGAGAAGAAACTCACCACCATAAAAGGAAAGGAAATCCTACACTAATGAATTAATGCCAACAGAAAGAAAGAAAGAATTACTACTTGCCATTAGGCACAGTAATTTCTAATCACACTTAGAGAATGAGCCAGCAAATATGATAAATAGAGATGAGCTTAGCAATAGCAAAATGGTCTTTTCTTCTTATCCATTTCCCCTCACTTTGGAGTGAAACAGAAGTCAGTGTGTAATGATCAGGCAACCTGGGATTTGGGCAGTTGTATCTGAGCCATAGCTAGAAGGCTTCAAAACGCTGAAGAGTCTGTAATCTCCACAAGTACTCAAAAATTACACAAAGGCAATACTTATCAAACCATAAAGAGAAATTAAAACGGAGCTGTTCATTATAGACCTTGTGCAATATTGGTGATACAAAAGAGCGCAGTTGTGTAAGGAAAGAAATAAAAGGTAGAAGGATAGTAAGAGAGAGGAATAAATAGTATCTTATCACATTTTATTCATCTTGTAGCAATAGGCCATTTTCTTTTATTTGGCTTGCATGATTTACACATGGAAAAAGATTTGGAAAACCAGGGATAGCAAGTAATCAGATTGTTTCTATTTCCTAGAA
The DNA here is from genome assembly GCF_054136105.1 of Typopeltis vanoorti. NCBI lineage: Eukaryota > Metazoa > Arthropoda > Arachnida > Uropygi > Thelyphonidae > Typopeltis > Typopeltis vanoorti. Next base: position 84,001,980 of record NC_143560.1, on the reverse strand, counting down.
TTTTCAGAGAAAAAAAAAATTTTTAATTTCTCCTTGTCAGATGATGATGATGCACAAGATAGAAGAGTTGCCTATCAAGGACATATGCTGAAATTTTATTTTCCTCATATATATCAGTGATGTTGTATACACATCTAGGTGGGTGTGTTGTTGTATAACTTATGCAACCTGCACTACAAAATTCACATCAGTTTGACTGTATGATTGCATTTATATTGATGTATGAAAGTTTAAAGGTACATAGCACTCATCTTAATTGGTCTAATGCAGTTAATTGTAGGTCAACTTCAAATACTTTATCAATCAACATAATTTTAAATACGGAAAACGTGAAGGTCAGATGAACAATAGCTACGCTTCACATGCAGCGTTTATGAGAAGCACAAAGGGTTTACATTTCGTGGTGAGATTATATCATTGGCAAATACTAGAGTGACATACAGATAATTTGAATTTGGATACGATTTTTAAATACTGTCATACAATACTCACAAAAATTGGAAAAAGTAATCACTTGAGAAATTATTATTTTTCTAGATTGAACCAAAAAACAGTACTGAACTTCATCATCCCCTTCAGTACATGGGCTATGAGATATGCCGTTCAACTGCATGCTGTTAGAATGCAGTTAGTAGAAGAGCATGTGTAGGGTCTATGCCATTACATTTAGCTATAGCAATGGTGTTTACATTGGAATGTTTATTTTTGAGCATTATTTTCATTCATACAGAACTGGCAGAGCAAATGGTCCAAGCCTACAACGTGTTTGTGAAGTTTGTTTGTCATTTCCATAAGTGTGCCCTAAGCAATAGTGTCATCATTGCCTTACAGAAGAGGTTCAAACATACCAAGAGCGTTCTGCCCCAAGGCAAAAGGCATTTGGAGAGACCATGAACTGTTAACACAAATAAGAATCACAGGCATGTACTAGAGGTATTCCAACAGGACATAGCAACCTGTCACACATCAGCAGAGCCTGTTTATCAGAAAGCTTCCCCTGGAGACTCATTTCGAGGTTCACAAAATTCCTATATCCTTCATGTCCTCCTGATCTCACATCGCTTGATGCCTTCGTTTGAGGTATGTTGAAGAATGGGTATTCTACCATTACCCGTCTTCAAACCTTGATGAACTAAGGGATGAAATTACACTTATACGACATGTCCAGCAGATGTCCCAACCCTTGTTCTCCAAGATAACAGAGAATCTCTGCATAACACTAAGAAACCTGTCTTGAAAGACAAGGTGCCCATTTTGAGCACATAATCTACCATCATTAATGCTTTATTCGACCAAGATTCCACCGATAGTTGTGGATGTACATATCATCATGTATAAACATATATTTCTTTGTTAATAAACCATTTACTCCATAATATATATCATGGTAGTTATTCAGTACTTTTTTTTTTTTTTTGCACCATAGTGTGTATATATATGTGTATGTGTGTACACACACATCTTTATTTTATTTAGAAAATTGCTTTACATAAATCATTTTGTTTAGGCACCCATTGACTGAATTATAAATAGTTGTTACCATGTATTTTTTGCAACTGAAAATTTGAAAAGTTTGCTGGGACAAATGTAGAGCTTAGAACACACTTATGGAAATAACAAACAAATGTCACAAACACGTTGTAGGCTTGGACCATTTGCTCTACCAACTCTGTATGAATGAAAATAATGCTCAAAACTAAAAGTCTTTTCTTCCAATGTAAGCACCATTGCTATAGCTAAATGTAATGGCATAGACCAGTGATTTTCAACCTTTTTTCATAATATGGCACACCTAGTCTCATTATTAAAATTCTGCGGCACACTAAAAATATAGTCTTTTAATTTTTTGATGATCTGGCAAAATATAGACATAATTTTGATTGATTTACACACACAAGATATTAATAATAGTAATTACTACTAATCCTTTTTGCTCCAAAAAAATTTAAACTATATTTTTGACATTTTGAGTAAGAAAAACAATGCTCAAAATTATTTTTTAAAAATTTTATTGATTTTTTTCAAATAAATATATAATATCCATATTAAAGGAATACTATTGAATAAAATTAACTGAATGAAAAAAAAAACAATAAAAGAACTCTTACCAGTTATTTGTGAACACACTTATCAAAAGATTAAAGCTAATTAACACACAATTTTAAACTGTAAGTTTCGTAAAATATAAATAAGGGAGATTCAGGTGCAGATGGAAGATCAGACACTAATAAATATATGTGCAAATTTCTACATTATTTCTTTCAATTTATTTGTTTTCACAAATCTCGCAGCACACCAATGTCCTGCTGCACACCTGTTGAAAATCGCTGGCGTAGACTCTGCACGTGCTCTTCTACTAACTGCATTCTAACAACATGCAGTTGAACTTTTACATCTTCTACATAATTTCTCACAGTGATTGGAAATATGGTCAGTCTCTATGCATAAAAACATTTTTTTGGACAGCTACCTCTAAGATGTTCAGAGATTCACATAGTGTCTGTGGCAGGGGACATTTTGAAGTGTCATTCTAGTTGTCTCTAATTACACTAATTGTTGCCAAATATAGTGCACTGTATTTAGTGATACAATAGAACTACTTGTTTTTTCTTGCTTTTATAGAAGTGGTTCTTAACCAGTGTTCTCCCGAACACTTGTGTTCCACGAACTGGTTACAAGTGTTCCGTTGGGGAACTGTGTCATGTGACATCTTGAAAGATGTCATATGACACAGTTCTGAGTGTAATTGTCTACTCTGATCCTAACAACTGAAGGCTGCTGTGCGCATTGACTTCTAAACCAGAATATCGCTTATAGGTCATGTGTTTGCAGGAGGGATGGGGAGGAGCGATGTGCGTTTGGTTTGTGTATTGTGTAATATCACAAAGTCCATTTTTAATGTGTATTTGATTTGTGGGTTGTCTAACATCATAGTAGTACACAATGGATAAATTTATTATTAAATGAAAATGTGATTCTGAGGCAAATATTAATGATGGGGCAAGTACAACTGAAAGTAGTAATAATGACGTTGTTGCAAATATGTCTCATACAGAAGACAGCATTATACGTAGTAAAATAAGAAAAATTAATGGACAAGATTTGGAAGAATATTTAAGTTGTGGTTTTACATGGACCAGTGTCTTGTATGCAGGGAAAACTATCCAATAGCACAATGGTTCCTGCTAAGTCAAAACGTCACTTTACAACAAAGCATGCCAATCTTGCTTCAAAAACTAAAGATTATTTCAAGAGATTGTTGGACATGCAAGTAAAATATTTTGAAAAGACTTAAAATTTCCGATAAGGCACAACTTGCATCATATAAGGTAGCTGAATTAATTGCTGTAAAATTAAAACCACATACAATAGCAGAATCTCTTATTTTACCAGCATGTTGTGAAATAGTAAACATTATGTTTCGCAACGAAGCAAAAGAGGAAATTATGAAAATTCCTCATTCGGATGATACAATACAAAATAAAATTAAAGATATGTCAGATGATATTGAGAAAACAGTTACCAATAAACTTTCCAAACAACATTTTGCTTTCAAATTGATGAGTCCACTGACATTAGCTGTAAAGCTCATATACTAGGATTCGTTCATTTCATTAATGAAAACGAAATAGCGAATCAATTTTTATGCTGCACAGAACTTCTGAACGTATAACAGGACAAGATATTTTTGACTCTATTATGTCATATTTAGCAAATTTTAAAATTTCATGGGAGCTGGGTGTAGGAATTTGTACAGATCGTGCTCCATCAATGGTAGGCTCTATTAAAGGATTTGTTACCCCTTGCAAAGAAAATAAACCCAAATATTATATCTATGCACTGTTTTTTGCACAGAGAATCCCTAGTTTCAAAAACATTACCGGCAACATTAAAACCTGTACTAGACCAAGTTGTGAATAAGGTAAATTATATCAAGTCAAGACCTCCTTTAAAAGCAAGCCTTTTTTAAAAAACTTTGCATATTTATGAAAGCCAAGTATGAATCTTTGCTTTTGCACACTGAAATAAGATGGTTGCACCTGTACCTTCATTTTGAAAAAAATAACTTTTTTTCAAAATGAAGGTACAGGTGCTTTTCTAAAATGTCTTCAAAATGATATTTGGTGTGCTAAAATGGCATATTTAGTCGATATTTTTAATTACTTAAATAGCGTTAATACAAGTAACAAAGGGAAAAATTAAAATACTTTTAATACATTCACTAACAAATTGTCAGCTCTTCATAAAAAAGCATATCAGAAAAAAATACAGTAGATATGTTTCCATCGCTCCATAATAAGAATGTTGAGGGATTTATTTCCGTTATAACAGAACATTTAACAATATTGGAAGAAAAAATTTTAAGTTACTTTCCTTCCTTAAATACACACAATTATGACTGGATACGAAACCCATTTGGGCACAGTTAATACATCGAGTTGTGAATTTTCGTTACAAGAAGAACAATTAGTTATCTTGTCAATGGATCGTACTCTAAAAATGAAATTCTCTGAAATAACTCTTGAATAATTTTTGAATTTTGTCCAAGCTGAATACCCAGCTCTCTCCACAAGAGCAATGAAAATTTTGTTACAGTTTTTGACATCATATTTGTGTGAGCTCGTTTCTCAATATTAACCAATATAAAAACTAAAAAGCCTAAAAAACTTATTAATATAGACAAAGAGATGAGGGTAGCTATATCACATATTAGACCTGATATTGCTGAAAATCTACAAATCTGCAATAAAGCCAACAAGCTCAAGTGTAACATTAAAATAAGTTCCATTTTTATAAAAGGCAAGTCCATGCATATTTTTATTGTCAGTTTTATCACCCTAATGTTTTTTGGTGTTCCCCAAATTTTTCTTATAATCAGAAGTGTTCCGTGACTTTGAAAAGGTTAAACCACTGTTCTATAGTATCTGTTGGAGATGGAATGTTTTCATTCCATTTTTCAGAGAGAACAGATGTGGTGAGTGAAAATGTATTCCTGAATAAAAATCAATCCTTCTATATATTATTAGAAGTGGACTGTGTCTGTTAATCTCCAACAAAATACTAGTACAGGTAATTCATGTTATACATGGAAGATGCGTCTTCAAGAATCACCACATATATCAAAAACATATAAAATGAGAGGCTTATAACATGGAATAATAGAGGCTGTGTTCTTCCCAAACTAAACAAGATTCCAATCTTGGAAAGTTAATTTCATCAAAAGTGCATCTATTTTATATATATATATATATATATATATATATATTATATATATATAATATATATATACATAGTATATATACATATATACATATATATATATATATATATATACATATATATATATACATATATATATATATATACATATATATATACATATATATATATATATATATATATAATATATATATATATATACACACACACACACACAAACACACACTAAGACATCATTATCATCATCAAATTCCTGACATGTACCCTCAAGGAGTGTATAGGATATTATGATAGTACTACATGATGAACTTACATCATTACTAACTTCATATCTACAATTTTCCTCCAAATCAGTCTGTTACTTGTCAAGACTCCAACATTATCAGATCTTATATTTCTATCATCTAAGGTACTTTGTACTGTATCAATCCACCTATATCTTGATCTTCCCCTGAGTTCGTTTTCCTCCCACCCTGGCAGAGAACACATGTTTTGCTAATCTTTCCTCGTCCATTCTGTTTAAGTGACCGTACCACCTGAGATTAGCTCTGCTAACGCATTCCTGGATGCTGACAATGTCAAGTTCTTTCCTAATATCCTTGTTTTTAATATGATATTGCCATTGATGCCATCTGTTCATTCCTCTGATCGTTCTCAGGACTCTCATATCTGCAGTCTATAGTCTTTGGTCAAGTGTTTTACTTCTGACCTACTCTCAGATCCATAAGTTAAAACTGGTTTGAACACTGTCTTGTATACAGCTAATTTAGTGTTCTGACTAATTTCTCTCTTATTCCATATGAATTTATTCAAATTGACTTCATACCATACCACCTTTGTTGATTCTGTTGTCTATTTCCATATTTAATTTACCATCTTCACTAAAAATCATGCCTAAGTAGCTCAAACGTTTTACTTGTTCCACAGGTTCTCCGTTCAAAACAGTTGACATTTTCAACGATTCTACCTATTTTCATTGTCTTTGTCTATTTATTGCTGACCTTCATACCATATCTATTACAACAGTTATTCAATTTAGTTAGGGAATCTTGCAAACTTGTAGCGGATTTATTTAGAAGTATATCGTCTGCATAAAGCAAAGAGCTGACATTAACATCTCCAACTCTGATATCATGCTTAATACCATCTTTCCTTCATAATGTGATCCATATAGATAATGAATAACAGAGGGGATAATGTACATCCTTGTCTCACACCAGATTTAACATTAAACCATCTTCCTGTACTTCCTTCAATTCTAACTGCTGACTTGCAATTCAAATAAAGACTAAGTATTGCTTGATATAATGCCCCATTGACACCATATAACTGTAGTGTATCGAATAGCTTCTCTCTTGGAACCTTGTCATATGCCTTTTCCAGATCGACAAAACTTCCAATTTCAAATCCTCTGTACACTCTGGTGTCCTGCACCAGGGAGAAAAACATCACTATCAACAATAACATAGTCAATGAGACTTTCTTATTCCTTCCCTCTTCTCCCCATGTGAATTTGTGCGCATTTTTATGTTAGAACATGGTGTTAGTAATAACCAGTCCATGTCCTGAACAGAAATCCAACAGGTATTTGCCATTATTATTAGCTTTGTTTTTATCTCCACATTTTTCCAAAATATTTTTGTTTGTCTGACAATCACTTCCTACTCTGATATTTAGATCCCCAACAAGGACCAACTTTTCCTTTTTCATTGTGTCAGTAGCTTTCTCTAGAGCCTCAAAAAATTTCTCCACTTCTACCTTAGTAGAGCCTTCTGTGGGACCATAGGCACAAATAAGTCCTATCGTCCAGTTCCCCATTCTGATATTTGCCCACATCACTCAACTTGAGACTGCCTGCCATTCAAGAAAATTAGCCCCGTATTTATTATTATCATTATTATTATTCAGGCCTCCATGGAGTCGAAAGACTCATCGTGGGAGCTCCTTCCTAAGAACATAAAGTCTGTCAAGACTCATCGAGGGGAGGTCTCCCCCCACCCCAAGAAACACAAAGTCTATCATACCACTCCTTGAACTCATTGACCGTTCTCACTCTCACCACTCCATCAGGCAATGCATTCCATGGTTCAACCACCCTCCATGCAAAGAAACCAATCCTCAACCTCTTGCTCACAGTTTCCTTCGTAACTTCCAGGGATGGCCTCTTCTCATCACTCCTTCTCGCTATTCAACCAAGCAAAAGAGCTCCCCAGTGTCAACAATATAAAGTCTCAATCATATCACCTCTCCTTCTTCTATCCACCAAACTCTGCGGTCCACATTCCCTCAGCCGATCTTCATAACTATCATTATACAGTCCTGAAACCATCTTTGTTATCCACCTTTGTACCCCTTCCACAGTTAATTTATCCCCTTCAAATCCTGGGTACCAAATCTGAGAACAATAGTCCAAGTGTGGTCTGATCAGGGTCTTATACAATGGAATAACTGTTTTATCTCTGCAGGTCAGTGTCCTTCTCATTATTGCAGCAATCCTCTGTGTTACCTTCACCACCTTTGCAATATGTCCCCTAAATTTCAGGTTTCTATCAATCTTCAACCCCAGATCTCTTGTCTCCCCTACTTCCTCCAGTATAACTCCTCCCAGAGAGTATTCAGTGTCCCATCGATGTTTCCCAAACCTCAAGACCTTACATTTTGCTACATTAAACTGAAATCCCATTCATTTGCCCATCTATCTAGCTTATTCAATCCTCTTCAGGGCTGCTGCATTTGCACTATTACTAATAATCCTTCCCAGCTTCGCATCATCTGCAAACAACTGAATATCCCCTTGCAATCCACTGACAATGTCATTGATATAATGATTAAACAATATAGGTCCCAGTACTGAGCCCTGTGGACCCCACTTGTAACCCTCTGCTTCCTTGAAACTGCCCCACCATACACAACTCTCTGATACCTATCGGATAGCCAATCCTGAATCCAGTTGACCAATCTGACATCCAGACCCATGTGCTGCAACTTGAATATCAGCTTATCATGTGGCACCCTGTCAAATGCCTTTGCTAAGTCTAAGAATATGGCAGTATATGCCTTTCCCTCATCTAATGCTCTTGTAACTTTATCATAAAAGACTAGCATATTGCTAAAACAAGAGCACCCCTTCACAAATCCATGTTGACTCTCACAGATAACATTATCCTCATCTGCCCAATGCTGTACGGTCCTTCACTACTTTCTCCACGATCTCACTAACTACTGATGACACACAAACTGGTCTATAATTAGTCACTTCCAGTCTGCTACCACCCGTATGCAATGCCACTATCTTGCCTTTCTTCCATTCCATGGGCACCTTTCCAGCAGCCAGACTTTCATTGAAAAGTCAAGTCAAAGGGCACTGTCAGTTCCCTAGCACATTCTCTCAAAACTCATTGTGAAATACCATCCAGTCCCACAGCTTTACTGACATCCAGAGTAAGTACTCGGTATTTGAAACTTGAAACACACTCTCCTCCTGTACCTCTAAACCTTGAACCTACCCTATCCCTCTAGCATTACTGACTCCTCCAGGATGAAATACTCCAATAAAGTGTTCATTGAACAATTCTACTATGTCCTCTGCATCAGTCACTCTATTCCCATTTTTATCCCACAATATCATTCTTCCACAGTCATTTCTCCTGCTACTGGCCACATATCTAAAAAATTGCCTAGGATTTTCTTTGGATCTTAGGGCTAATCTCCTCTCATATTCCAGTTTCATCTTCCTTACCATACTAGTCACTCTTCTGGCCTGTGTCTTATACTCTCCATGCATCTTCTCTTCTCCTGCCTCCTTAGATCTCTTCCACAGCCTCTTTTTTGCATGCAATTCCTATTTAATATTGTTTATCATCCACTTTACTCCAAATTGTGTCCTCTTGTTCACTCGTGGTATACAACTTGCCATTGCTGCTAACAAATATTCTTTCATAATTTCCCATGCACTAATGATATCCCGGCCTTCCAATTCCTCCCTCCATGAAACTTCCCCAAGTTGACGTCTTAGACTATTATAATCTCCTGCCTTATAATTCCACATACGTTCCCTTCTCTTTGATAATACTGCACGTCTATTCATTTTCCAAGTCAAAACCATATGGTCACTCTTTCCAAATGGTGGGAGAGATGTCATCTAACTTATTATCAACTCTTCTAATGCTACAACCAAATCCAAAACTCTTGAACCTCTTGTTCCCTCTGTTACATGTTGCCTAAGACATTTGTCCCTCAAGAATTCTAGATATTCCATTCCCTTATTGTTATATGTATCTTCCTTTCCCCAATCTATACTGCTGTAGTTAAAATCTCCCATAACAATCGTTCTTCTTGCACTTGCCACGCTCAACTGTCTCAACATCTCCTGGTCCCACCTCTGTGCTCCTTGGTGTGTAGCAACATCCCACTAAATATCCTGTCTTGCCCACCTCCACCTCACACCATATGCTTTCAAAATCACAAGTGTCACAGCCTTCCAAAGTCTCCACTCTTAGAGGACATAGGTCATCACTTATCAAAAGCAGTACTCCACCACCACGCTTTCCCTTCCTATCCTGCCGAAAAATGCTATACCCAGCAACTTCTATTCCTGTTATTATATCCTCTTCTGTCAACCACGTCTCTGTGATCCCAATAATCTTTGGCCAGGCTGATGCTATCAGTGCTACCAATTACTCTCCGTTATTCCGAATACTCCTGGCATTGGTATAAAGCATAAAAATGCCATTGATTCTATACCCAGCATTATCCCCTCTAGACTTCACTGGGCTCAGTGTTACCTGATGTCATCCCTCTTCTCCCAAGTACCCATTCCCACAAGAGGCCACCCCTGCTACCATCCTTTCTGGGACACACTGACTTTATCAGAGCAGCAATCTCTCCAGATGCCTACGTCCTTCCTCATTCAGATGTAAGTGGTCTCTTGCATACAATTCCTCTCTGTCCTCAAATGCACTCCAAGCATCCACGTATTCCAGTCCTCTCTTGTCACACATTCTAGCTATTATGTCATTCAATATTACCGCTCTTCTGCTCAGTTTGTCATTATCATACCTAGGCAACACACACTATCTGTCCTCTCTGTCTTCTTTCGTACCACCTCAAGCAAGAATCTCATATCTCTCACTGCCCTATTTACACCACCACTCAAGTCATTTGTTCCCACCATCACAATCATCTCATCTGCTCTTTCACCTCTCTTAACTGCCAAAGCCACCCTTTCTATCATTCCTCCTGGCAAACACTCCTCATGCATCCTATCTTGAATACCATGGATCATTGAGTCCCCATACATTATACCTCTTACCATTCCCTCTCTCCTATTGTTTCCAGTTTCTCCTCTTCTTTCATTTCCATACCTCTATCTCATTCCATTCTCTCCTCTTCTAGCATTCCCATACCTTTCTCTCATTCCCTCTCTCCTACTGTTTCCATTTTCTCCTCTTCTAGCACTCCCATACCTCTCTCTCATTCCATTCTCTCCTCTTCTAGCACTGCCATACCTCTCTCTCATTCCGTCTCTCCTACTGTTTCCATTCTCTCCTCCTCTTGCACTCCCCTGCCTCTCTCTCATTCCGTCTCTCCTACTCTTTCCATTCTCTCCTCTTTTAGCACTTCCATACCTCTCTCTTCTGTTTCCATTCTCTCCATTTTCATTTCTATATCCATCTCCATTCCCTCCTCTTTTATCATTCACAAATTTCTCTCCTCTCCTATTATTCCCATAACTGTCTCTCTCCACTACTCCAATTTGCCTTACATTTATCTCTTCCATTCTTCTAATCTCATCTTTCATACTTATCATACTTCTCCCAAGACATTCCACCTCCTCTTTCAGCTCTGTATCTCCCTCTGCAGGTCAGTCACTCTAAATCGAAATTCACTCTCCCAAACAAAACCATCTAAACTTTCATAGTCACGCCTTCTACACTATCATCTATTATTTTCTCGTTCACATTTTTTTCTTCATTCTCTCCTATCACACTACTTGTCTTCCTGTATTCATTTTCCGTTCCTGGAGCAACAAGGTCGGTTATTGAGATATCTGCTGCATTTATTTCCTCCCACTGCCTGCACTTTGCACTATGGCTACTCCTTCTTTTCCTTGATTGTCGTTGCCTGAATACAACATTTTGTATTTATTGCTCAGAAAGATCTCACCAGTTTTTGTCTTTTTTTGTTTCAATCACCCCTATTATGTCGATCTGGTACTTATCTAATTCCTCAGCTAGCTCCTTTTCTTTGCCATTCAGGCTTCTCATGTTGATAGTACCGATCTTTAACTCTGGTGATGTTGAGTTGGGGTGTGCTTTCAGATTTGTTCCAGTAGCAGACTTTTCGCTGTTCACCCTGGTTCCCTGGCAAAAACAATGGGGGCCTTGTTTAACTGGGCGGCACCCCAGCCGGCATGAAATTTTGTCATGTTGTACCATCATTCTATATTTTGGTTTAACCAATAAGAATACAATTTGGTCGGCTAAATCCCAAATTGCCAGCCCATCTTCGTCCGTTCAGTATCCAAGTAGATACCCAACAGGGTGCACCACGAGAAGGTGAGGATTGGACATTAGGTCAGAAGCCCTGGTCGGTTTTCCGCATTCCTTTAAAGGCTATGGAAAGGAGGTCTCCTCTCAGTTATACAGCTTTGACCCTTAAGCATCCCCCCTTCCAGCAACTCTCCATGCAAAAATTCTATTCCTCACTCCATTGCTTTTTCAACTTCTCTCTTCCCCTTCATATTAATTTGGTAACATCTCCTTATCTACTTATTGTGGATTGTTTCTGTTGTTTTTTCAGGAGTGTTTCGAACTGGTTCTTTCATGCAGTCTTGGTGATATATTCCCTAATGAAGTTTGCACGAATTCTTTGAGTTGCAGATGTTATGTCTGTTGTGTGGATAGATTCTATAGGTGCACCTTCCTATCTGCCTATTTTGCAAAAGTTCCTGAACGGGCTGGTGGTAGACCAGTGTCATGAACTTTTACATCTTCTACATACTTTCTCACAGTGATTGGAAATATGGTCAGTCTCTATGCAGTAAAAACATTTTGACTTTGGAACGGCTACCTCTAAGATGTTCAGAGATTCATAGCAGAGGCATTGTCTCTGTGCCATTATTGTAGTTGACCATTATTCTAGAGATGACTGTGTGTACAAAATTGGGAATAGGCATCTTCATTTCCATATACAGTATATATATATATATATATTTGGAAATGGTATTTATTTATTTTCATGGTATTTATTATAACACAGAATGATAAAAAAATAATTAATATTTATTAACATATTAGCTGATGTTTCGCTGGTATTATATCCAGCATTTTCAGAGCACAAGAACAGTTTGTCACAGTACATGAAACAACAACAATGTGGTTATTGGACTAGTTTAAAAAAAATTGTAATGGACAACACCAGGAAATGGTGTGTGCTGATATTTATTAAACTTTCTGGATATTTTTACAGATGTGCCTTGAATGTATGTGATGATAACAGTTTTGCTGTAGTCTTGCATGATAGGCAATGCTTGGGAATTTCTGTGGAGCATTTAGTATTTTTTCTGTCCTAAAGGAAGATATACAAACAACTAGACGGGTTAGCACTGGTTCTCCCATTAGCCGATTTCTACATAGAACATAAATTAAAGATACTAAGAAATTATATACTTGGTTTCATCCTTTATCCAAGTGTAAGCAAACAACGTTTGTGCCTGAAGTACTGAACATGTTCTTTGCATCTCTTATGGCAACCTTGCATGTTGGTTCAGGTAATGCGGAGCTTACATATTGCAGTCCTACCATGGAAACCCCTATTGTGAGCCTCTGTTCTGAATGTTTTTGTGCAGATTCATGTTTCAATCAATACCTGGAACTCCATATTCAGTGTGTCAGCCAATGAATGATGGTTTTTACATATTATCCTTCATCACCCAGTGATCATGTTCAGTGATGCTGGTGGGTCATCTACTGCTTGTAGCCCTTGCAGTTGACTCTCTGCACTTCCATTTCAGTATGGTATCACTGATTGTTGACCTGGGATGGCCCAGTTTGTCAACAGTTTTCCAATCAGTTAGGCTTGCAGCATGGCACCCTATCACAATGCCCTTTCAAACTCTGTCAGTTTCTTTCTCACAACCATTTTACTCAGACACAGTTGCACCTACTTAGGAGTATCATATTCTTCTAATTTATACCAGCTACAAACATGTGACTTGTTACATGGCACAATGCCCTTTGCCCATGGGGGAGCCTGTTGACTTCTTTCCAAGCACAGTATGTTGGCTAATCATAATTGTATTTTTTAAGTAAATTACAGTGTACTCTAATATTAATTAAAATAAATTACTATTATTATTATTATTATTGCACAGGCACCTTCATGGAGTCATAAGACTCATTGTGGGAGACTCAAAGTATCAATACAATATTTATCTTACCTCTCCTTGAAACCATTAACAGACACTGACTTGGGAAACCCATTCCATTCATTCACCACTCTCCAAACAAAAATTCTAGACCTCACACCCTTCCTAACCATACTCTTATGCTAAAAAGTTAGCAGATTACTTAAGCATGACTGACCCTTCAAAAAACCAAAAGTATCATATTATTATCCACACATTCCCAAATTATCTTTTTCACCAACTTTTCCAGTACTTCTACTACCACCTCTGAGATACTGATTGGTCTATAATTTGCTACCAAAGACTTACATCCACATTTATGCAAAGGAATTATTTTACCCTCCCACTTGGAGACTTTGCTAGAGCTGAGACTTAAATTAAACAGCTTAGGCAAAGGCATCACAAGTTCCTGTGCACATTCTCTTAAAACACGAGTCAGTCACCCTCCAAATTCATCAATCTCTGTTCTCACATCAGTTCCTGTCATCTCTGCCAAAACAATATCTTCACTTGGATGATATACACTTGCACAATGTCATTCAGTAGCTCAATGATTTTGTCTGCCTCTGTCGCCTTTCTACCATCTACACTCATTAAAGTTATCTTTCCATAGTCATTCTTCCTCCTCCTACTTGTCACATAATAAAAAACTGTTTGGGATTTCCTTTGCCTGCTCGGCTAATTTCTTCTCATAATCTGATTTTGCCTTCCTTACCATGCTGGCACCTTTCTTGCCTGACCCTTGAACTGCTTATGAGTTAGCTGGTCACCTTTCTCCTTATATACTCTCTGCAATATTTTTTTTTTTTGCAACTCATGCTTAATAATACTACTCAACTACTACCTAATTTACTTTTTTGACCTTGGGTATGCTGTGTGATTTTGCTTCTTCCAGTTGTCCCTTGCAGTTCTTTATGCCGTGGCAGTGCTTCAACCTTAACCTACCCTTAGTTATGGACAGGTCTACTGATCCTGTAACCAGATCCAACAATCTTGTGCCCTGAGTCCCCTCCATCACATTTTGCTTCAAGTAATTATCTCTCAGTAAGTGTATAAATTCCATTTCCTTCCTGCCATGTGGTCTTTCCACCTTCCAATCTATGAGTCTGAAGTTGAAGTCTCTCCCATAGTAATTACTTGACACACTCATTGTACTAATCTTCTGCTGCTGCAGAAGATATCCACATTAGCAGGGATAATGTGGATATCTTCCACATTATCCCTGGTGCCCCTGGCATTTAGCAGCAACCAATATTATATTTTATCTTATTGGCCTCAGTTTCACACCAGATTAACTCAAAAGAACTGCCATCTGCCCAATTGACTCCTACTCTTGTTGGCTGCAATTCATCTGCTGTCATCAGCAGCACTCCCATCCCCTGTCATGTTTACTTTGTCCTCCCTGAAAATACTAACTGAGAGACTAGATTCCTCATTTTTGTTCATTCATACAGTCATTTACTTAATGGGTGCCTTCACACACATATTCACCTGCATCTGCTCTAATTCATTAGTTTTCCTGACATTCCACTTCCACAATCTCAGTGAACAAAGCCCTCTCTAGACACCTAACACTGAATCTGTTAAGTGCAGCCCATCAGCATTGCGCAAATCTTTCCCTCTGTCAAACTCAGGCCATAAAATCATTAGTTCTAGCAAAAACAATCAATTCTGTGTTCTGACAGCATTACTAGTATTAATAATTATCATGCCTAGGAAACATGATTTTGTAGTTCTTTCAGGAAGTACTCCCTTTATCATAGAATCACCATAAATAATAATCTGCTTACGTTCTTTTTTTCATTTATTTTTACAAACTTTTTTTTTTTACTTTGGACATCTTGCCTTTTTCAATTCTTAGTTTGACTAACCTCCTGCTGTTTCTGCAGCCTTTCAATCTCACACTTCATCCTATGAATTGCTACATGCAAGCATGCTATTTCTTTATTTCAGGTCTTCTATGTTCTCTTGAACTTCCACAATTGCAAATTCAGTATTATCACCAATATTTACATTTTCTGGTCTTTTATCAATATTCTCTACTCTACTTCATTTAATTCATTCCCTCAGCATTCACTCTGAAAACATTCTCTCTTACCATTTTCACTCTCCTTCCACAAATCTTTCAACTTTTGCAATAAATACATCCCACAAATTCCAAACCAGACAAAATCATGTGTTTTAGTTCACCCAACAAAGGTATCTTGGTTGCCATTGTTCTGCTACACATAAGTGCCATACCAGCAGCATATAGTTTGATATATATATACATTTTATTGAAGTTTAAATAACTCAGTCTATCTAGCACTCATAAAAAATTTAAAATAGTACTTCCAATATTGCAGTAAAGTTAAATGTCATCATCAGAGACCACAATATAATATGACAAGAGCATGCAGTCACTACACTGAGTAATAAGGCCAAGACATATCAATTGATAGTAAGCCTAAAGTTTTAAATAGTGCCCCTTGGGTGATTAAAATGGGCCCCCTTGGCTGTTGGACTGAAGTACAGGGGATGAGAGCTTCTCAAATTTGGAGCAGTTTCATTTGTTGAGGTTTGGGTAGTTTCTTAAGGCAGAAGTCGATTCAAAGAGGAATTACTCATATTTATATTTGCTATGGTGAAATACAGTGACCTTCTTCCACCAAATCCTACAGCAGGTGGACAAATCTTGGTCATCTAGTCTTGAGTTGCTATAGCAATGGAAATGGATATAATTCTTATGTTCAGCAATTCTGTTGTAGGCTGTCCTGCCTATTTGAAGGATAATTTACAACTGCAAGGGACCTTATATACCAATGGTAGGTCTATAAACTGTGACTGGTCTTTGGTGGAACTGATAAAGAATGCCAGTTTTTTACAAGGGTGGTCTGAAAAATTCTTGGCCTAACAATGAAAAAACGAATTCATAATTTCAAAATTATTTTTATTTTTCAACATAGTCTCCTTTAAGACTAATACATTTATTCCAGTGATGCTCCAGCACCATTATCCCATCCCTGTAGTGGTTTTCAGTAAGATCTGCAAAATACCCCTCTACAGCTGCAATCACCTCTTGATTCAAAGAAAAACGCTGACCAGCGAGGAAGAGTTTTACTTTTGGGAAGAGATAGAAGTCAGAAGGAGCCAAATCTGGGGAATAGGGTGGATGTTCCAACAATTCATAGTGCAGATCCCTTAATTTTCCCATTGACAAAACACCTTTATATGCAGGTGCATTGTCCTGATGAAAGATGATTTTTTTCTTCTGCAAACTGGGTCTTTTCTCATGAATTTTTTCATCTAATCTGGCTCAGAATAAAAGATCGGAATAATATTCACCAGTTATTGTTTTAACCTTTTCAAGATAATTAATAAACAAAATGCCTTTAGCATCCTAAAACACTGATGCCATTATCTTTCCTGCTGATCTAACCGGCTTTGTCTTTTTTGGCACTGAACAACCGGCTTCTGTCCACTGTTTTGACTGCTGTTTGCATTCTGGTGTGTAATGGTGAATCCAAGTCTCATCCATAGTAATAAATCAGTTTTATTCTTGTTAAAACGCTCCAAGCACTGTTCAGAGATTTTCATGCGAGTGCGTTTTTGATCTTCTGTGAGCAAGCATGGCACCCATCTTGTGCAAAGCTTTTTCATTTGCAATTCTTCATGCAAATATATCCTCCTCATTCGTTTGAAATGCCTATAGTCTCAGCAATTTCACACATTTTGACTTGCTGGTCATCCAATACCATATCATGCACTTGATCAATGATTTCTGGTGTTGTTACACTTTTTGGACATCCTTCATGTGGTACAGCCATGTTTAAACTCGGCAGCCCATTTCTTAATTGTGGAAAACGAAGGAGAAAAGTGCCCATAAACTTTTATGAACTTCAAATGAATTTCTTTTGGCATTAAACCTTCTTTTACAAAGAATTTTATAATCACACGATACTCAATTTTATCCATTTCAAGGGATAGAGACAACACTTTTGCTTCAGACAGCTGTATAAAACAAACGACTTGATCGAATGACTTGGATGCAATTTCACGTGGATGCTTATGACAGATGTACCAACTTATAAAAAAAAATTCTTGCCAATAATGTTGCCATCTATGGTCGTGGTCAAGAACTTTTCAGACCACTCTCGTATATGGTCTGTAAGTGGTTGTAAGGTTGTATTTTGAGATTTTTGTTAGATGTGGTGTCTCTGATATATATATATATATATATATAAAATGGTGGTAGACTTTGTGTAATCTCTGTTCCAGAGTGGGGGTGGGCATTGGGGGGTTTTAATATTTCAATCAGGCTGTTGTATAATTCTCTTGATGCCTTTTGTAATTTCCTTTTGTGAGAGAAGAATCTTATCATTGATCGGGACATTGGGAATGTATAAAGCTCTAATAAGACCACATCTTCACCACTTCATTCCTGCAGATTCTATGGGGGATGAAGAAGTAGTGGAGAGGATCCAGAGGCTAGTGACAAAGATTGTTGCAAGTCTATGGAATATTCTGTATGAGAATAGATTAATGGTCTATGGACTTCAAAAACTAGCTGATAGGCAAAAAGGAGGAGACATCGTAAAAACTTATAAGTTATTAAAGAGGATTTATAGGATCAATACCGAAAATTTTTTCAGTACATGGAAACTCATGAAAATTGGGTAACAGCATGGTTAACAAGGATGTTAGAACTAGATTTTTTGCTTGGAGGGTGGTAAGTGGAGTGAGTTGGCAGAGGTGGTTGTGAGTGCTTCATCAGTAAATGGGTTTAAGGAGAAGTATAATTAAATTAACCATTAGTATCACACTCATCATATATTCCAATTTTATTTGCCTGACCATTTTAGTCCTCTCCCAGAATTCTTAGACCTTTAGCAACTGCCCACTTTAGCAACTGCTCCTTTTTTCTTTAATTTAGCACAGAAATGTCTCTAATATTGAGCCATTCAATGCACTATTTAATTTAATTGATATTTAATTAATTAATTTAATTAATGTTAAATGTCATGGCAATGGCTGTTTTGGGGGGGGGGGGGAGACTTCACAAATAAAAGTGAAATATGTGATTTTCTTCTTTCTTTTAAAGTTATACAGTGGTCAGCATTCACAGGGAAGAATTTATGGAGACACAACACACCTGTTAGAATAATTACTTTACTTAACATTAAGCAGTAACAATTGATGTTTCAACCTCTGTATTAAGGTCATCATTAGGAAAACATACATATGCAATATACAAGTTACATCTTCTTCTTCTTCTTCTGCTGCAGCTTTTCCCACTTAAGTAGGATTGCTGTTTGTGGTGAGTCTCCTCCACAACTTCCTGTCTTGGGCTGTAGCCACATCCAAGTTCTTCATCCTCAAGTCCTCCTCCACCATCTTCCTCCTTCTCTTCTTTGGCTGTCCATGTTTCCTCTTCCCCTGCACATCCATCTGCATGACCTTTCTTCCCACATACTCTTCTTCCCTCCTCATCATTTAAGATTTATCAATTGTCAAAATGTAGAAATAAGGTTTCAAAGGGCATCGTACATGTGAGGCAGATCAAAGTCACTGAACTTCACCATGGCATATCATTTATCCTAGCCTGACCTCTGTTGAGAAAAAAAAATGGAACCACATTAAACAATTTCTACAGTCCTTTCATATTGAGATTTTCTTCTGTCTGGGATTGTTCTTGTTGTTGCTATATGGTTGAAGATGGGCCCCCTCCAAATTCTTGGAATCATGATCCATTTTTGTTCAGATTTGGATGATATTTTAGCATTTCACAAACTTCTCTGAATTTTCTTTCAAACCAAGTTTTGGTGCAGTGTGGTATAGGGACTTACTGCCTTTCCAGTCAATTCCGTGGCATGTTTGGAGTGCATGGTCTGATAGGTCTGTTTTACCATAGTGGAGCTATTTAATATGGCATTTGTGTTCATCTTTTCTGATTGGGATGGTGCATCCTGTTTCCCCTATGTAAGGTAGGTTACAGGTACATTGAATTTTGTAAACCCCTGGGTGGGCAAGGTATGGAAGAGGATCTTTGGTTAATGATTTCAAATTCTTGGTTCAGAGCTTGTTCATTGGAGCAAATTGTTAGGGCTCTGTGTTTGAGGATGTTGGTGGCTCTTAGTTTTTGTGTTGGATGGTGGTATGAATTTTTATATATGTATTGGCCTGTATGTGTAGGTTTGCAGTAGACAGTGAAGGAGAGGCAACCTTAGAGAAGATGTGTGATGAGTGTGTCTAGAAAAGGAAGAGAGTTGTTCTTTTTGATTTCAATGGTGAATTGGATACGTTTGTGTTGTTAGTTCAGGTGGCTTAGGAATGTATTTAATGTTTCACAGCCATGGGACCAAATGGCAAAAATATCATCAACATATCTGAGCCAGACTTTGTGTTTTAGGCTGGCTGAATCTAGAGCTCGTCACTCAAAGTCTTAAATGTAAAAGTTATTTATGGGGGGGGGGGGGGGAGGTGAGCCCATAGCTGTACCTTCTTTTTGTAGGTAAAAATTATTTTGCCACATGAAATACTTGGAGCAGATTACATAGGCAAAGAGGGCCATCATATCGGACTGGAAGAATGGCTTGTAAGAGAAGAAGAACAAGAGATTCCTTTTGTAAGAAAAGAATCATATCATTGATTGGGACATTAGTGGAAAGGACAGTTATATCAAAGCTGATTAATAAATCTTTGTCATTGAATGTGATGTTTCTAATATTGTTTGTGAAGTGTTGTGTATTTTTTATGTAGGAGGGGGGAATAATGACCACCTACCAACTCCTTGAGTGTAGCCACTAATTTCTTGGTTAAGTGATAATTAGGGCTGTCAATTCCTTAAACTGTCAGTCATAATGCCATGTTTGTTTTGTGTATTTTTGGAAGGCTGTAAGTTCTGGGAGCATGGACATAATGCAGTATAAGTTTTTTGGTTGCTTCCTCTGGCCATGTGATCACCGACTTGAGTAACTGCTAAATTTTTATGGGCCTTGTTGATCTGTTCTCTCAACAAAGCTTTTTTCCAAACTGGCATAAATACGGAGCACTTTAGCTGAAGTAAACTTGCCACACAATTGACTGGAAAGGCACTAAGTCCCTGCACTGCATCAAAACCTGGTTTGAAAGAAAATTCAAAGAAGCTTGTGAAATTCTGAAACATCATCCAAATCTGAACAAAAATTATGGATTAATTATTGCAAGAATGTGGAGGACCCATCTTCAACCCATATAGTAACCAGAACAATCCCAAACAGAAGAAAATCTCAATATGAAAGGACTGTAGAAATTGTTTAATATAGTTCTGTTTTTTTTTTTCTCACCTGAGGTCAGGCTAGGATAAATAATTAACAAATATTTAGATTCGTTTTACTTTTTGTATAGTGCAGTGGCAAAAAGCTTGTATATTGTACATATGTATGTTTTCCTGATGATGACATCAATACAGAGGTCGAAATGTTGATTGTTACTTGCTTAATGTTAATTAATTATTCTAACGTGTGTTGTGTCTCCATAAATTCTTCACTATGAATGCTGACCATCATGTAACCTTAAAAGAAAGAATTGTCATAATCCATGGAGATTTGACCCACAAGCAATGCAGTCACTACAGTAAGATGAAAATTCGTGTTTCGATGTTAAATAATCAGCTGGCCTTTCTAAAATGATGTAGAGACAGCAATTTGATACTGAACTGCATTAAAATAAAAATGAAGTTTACTTCAGCCAAAGCGCTCTGTATTTATGCCCATTTGGAAAAAGATTTGTTGAGAGAACAGATCTATGAAGCCTGCAAAAATTTAGCAGTTACTCAAGAAAGCGTTTTATAACAAAAATTAGAGCTATTGAGCTACTTAAATCCCAATATTTGGGATATTCTAGAGAGGATTACAGATGACTCAGCAAAGGACATGTTACTTAACAGAGAAAAATTAATAGTGAAATTTCAAGCACTAAAACAACAAGAAATCAACACGCAATCTGGATGCCATATCTAGAGGAACAGCCAATCACAAACCAACAATACAAGGAGCAGCCAATCACCTATGATTGAAGTTAGGAGCAACCATCCACCAACAGACCATGGCCAAGTGATCAACAAATCCAGCTACGACCTCCGGGAACTCTCACTTCTGAAGAAAGGCCTGAACTTTCTTCAGAAGCGAGAAGGTCAGTTAAGGTCAGTTAACAAATCAGATTTTATTTATCACACTGAAAGAGATCAAAAATCCCTCCCCTCCAATTTAGCCAACAAAATATGAATGGAAACATCATACATATTCAACTATAATAAACAACTAAGTTGCATTCTAACCAGAACAGAAAAATTGGCCCTTAAATCCCTAAAAAATAACCCAACATGGTGATTACAAAAGCAGATAAAGGTAATACTACCGTTGTCCTTGATCAGACAGCATACCTGGAAAAAATGAACCTATTGGTATCCGACCACAACACCTACCAAATAGTGAATTACAACCTTACAAACTGCATTAAAAAGAAAACAACAGAATTAATCAAATCAATGATCACATGTCCATAGAAAACAATTCATACCGCAACTTATACCAGAAAACTTATACTGCATTATGCTCACACACCCAGACTTTGCAGCCTGCCAAAAATACACAAAACAAACACGGCATTACAACTGATAGTATGTGATTTTATGATATCTATGTCAAAAATAATTATTTTATTATGCATGGTAATTGTTTTTTATGTTTTATTCTTCAGATTCTAAATTGGCTAGCTGGTTATCCACTGGTATTTTGAAGCTTCAAGAGAGTGGCAAGTTACATGACTTCAAAGAACGGTGGTGGAAGCAGAAGAAAGGTGGAGGTCAATGTTCAGCTGCTTCTCAGCAGTCTAGTGGAGAACTAGGATTAGGCAATGTTGGTGGTGTATTTGTTGTACTTTTGGCAGGTCTTGCTTTGGCTGTTGGCGTAGCTGTACTAGAGTTCCTGTGGAACACTAGACGAATATCATTAAAAGACAGAGTAAGTAAAATGCACAAAAAGATTAAAAAGTAATTGACCAGAAGTATATTGAAATATGATTATATACCATTCTGTTTTTAGTATACAAATAATTACTTCTCTCTTTGCATCAGCACATAGTGTCTCAATCAATTAAGCTCCCACTGAGGAAGGTTGATTAAAGTCATCCACAGAGTACTTATCCTAAAAGTAGATAGGTCCTTCTGGCCATTGGTTACAGTCAAAGTTTGGCATTTGACGTGCTGCATAGAGCTGAGATTTCACAGTGTTGTTCAGCAGAACCAAAGCTAAATATCCTGGAATTATTCATGTTGAAAGTGATGAGGTTTTTAATGATCTTTTTACTTGATGCTGCCATGGAGTCCAAGAACTCATTACAGGAAACACACTTACATAATCTGCCTTCTACAGTATACTATCTACCATGCTTGGGAATCCCCTCTATACTTTTTCAGAAGAATGATATATACCTCTTGGAAGTGCATTTTATATTATAGGATACTTAGAGCAGCTTGTATAAAGTCATCTGTTCTTAATATACAAAGACACTTATCTTGAAACTACTTTACACACACACACACACACACACACACACACACACACACACACACACACACACACACACACACACACACACACACACACACACACACACACACACTTCTGTTTGTTTATGGTAGGATAAAATATGGATTAAAACAAGATTATTATTTCTGTCAAATATAAAATCCTAAAAATTATTGTTTGAATTATTGTTGGTCGATTGGCTCTACCAATCGACCAACCTTGCCAGCAAAGGTTGGTTGATTGGTAGAGCCTCTGCTACTAATGGCTCAATTAAGTAAATTTGAGCACGGTTAGTAATTGGAAGGGGAGCAATTGTTCGATGCTGTTAGCACACTCTCCCTCGATGAGTCTGGACTCCCTGGAGGTGTCAAATAATAATAATTTGGATTTTTTTTTTTTGCATTAAAATAAAAAACAATATTTCAATTAAGATAAAAACATTTTGAATATAATCAACATTTACATCAAGAAGTGCTGTCAGTATTTAACTAGATATTATAGTTTTATTTTGGCACTAAGATTACAGTCTTAGGATTTTTTTGGATTATATAGTTGAGATATTAATTGAACAGTTCCTGAATCTGTTTCAGCCTTGTGAATGTGACATCATAAGCTGGAGAGCAGTTGATGATGAGGAGGAGAAACTGACTGTGAGTGAGAAAAAGATTATGGGAAATTGAGTAAACTTGATATTAATAAGGCTGTGGGACTTGATGATATATTTTGTATCATCAAGTCCTGTGGGACTTGATGATGCAAAAGGAATGAGCTACAGAGTTGACATTTGTCTTAGCATATTTGTGGAAGGAGGGGAAGATTGTACCGCTTCATGAAGGAGGTGACAGCACACATGCATCAAATTATAAGCCAATTTGTGTGTCAGGTGTTATGGTTAAAGTGGTGGTGCTCAGATTTGCTAAAGGGAGATCATGTTTTAGTAATCTACTTACTTATTACAATAAAGGAAGGACAGCTTCATTGAACAAAGGAGTTGAATACACAGTGGTATACTTAGATTTTGCAAATGGTTTTGATAGATTACTGTATGATAAGTTGATGGTCAAACTAGAGTGGATGGGGTTAGATATTAGACTAGTGCATCGGATTGGAGATTGGCTGTCTGATAGGTATCAACAAGTTACGTATGGAAGAGCAATATCCCAGAAGAGGAAAGTCACTAGTAGTGTGCCTCAGAGGGTGTCTGTTTTAGAGCTATTGCGGTTTAACCTGTATGTTAGTGATATTGGGCGAGATTTGAAAAGGGATATTCAGTTGCTTTTCAGATGATAGAAAGTTAGGAAGAATTATGAGGAGCAAAGTAGATATTGTGACATTACAAGGGGACTTGAATAGACTGAATGAATGAATGGACAACAGGAGTGGGGATGCCAGTTCAGTGTTGCAAAATGTAAGGTTTTAAAATTTGGAAAACAAAAATAGGATGTAGAGGTTACAATTGGTAAGGATATATTATTGTTGGTGGTGGAGGAAATAAGAGATCTTGGGGTGATAGTGGATAAGGATCTAAAATTTAGAGGACACATTGCCAACATTGTGAGGACAACACAATGATTTCTGGCAATGATACAGAGGAGAATATTGACTTGTTTATGTAAGGAGATTCTAATTCCATTGTATAAGGCCTTGATTAAGCCACATATGGACTACTGTGCACAGATTTTGTCACCTGGTTTTCAAAAGGATGAAGAGATATTGGAAAGGATCCAGAGGCAGTTGGCTAAGGTGGTTTCTGGTCTCTGGAATTTTTAGTATGAAGAAAGGCTGAAAGATACAATTTACAGTCTGGTGGAGAGGAGGAGGCATGATATGATTGAGACACAAGTTGGTAAGGGTTGCTATTCCTTATGTTCCTAAACATAAGGAATAGAAGTATCAGAGATATTACTAAATTAATATGGATAACTTATATGAAAAGTAAGCATTTATTGGTATGAAATTTTTTGCTCGTGTTTCATAGGCATCCTTAATGTAGAAATGGAACAGAATAGCATACAAAAACAGAAGAAAAAAAAATCAGCAACATGATGCAGACTCTTTGATAAGGCAACAATGGTTAATTAATTACTAGAGTAAAATAATAATTAATGTAATTATTAAGATGAGCAGATGAGTACCACCATATTTCCTGTAAGACAGATAAACATAGTCAATGAGACCTGTTCAAATTAAGACAATTTAATCTGTTGTACAGCTTTCTTTGTAAAGCGTTCTTAATAAATCTAATCCATTTTTTTTTTATAATTTTAGTGTTCTGCCATGTTTAGAGGAGATGACATGTTCCACAAGGGTAGACTAGTCAGATTCATGAAAGTAATGTATGTTTTGTGTTCCTACCAACAAACAATGGCATATCTTCTGGATTTCTCAAAATATGATAAACTACAAAAGCAAAGCATTTAGTGTGGACTCCTAGAAAAAGTGTAATGGAAGAAGTTGTTCTTTGGGCGAAGAAGGAAATGTAGAAATTTTCCCTTGACATGGAATTGAAATGTGATCAATTTTTTCTTGAGCAGAAAAAGTAAGAGTCCTGTAACATGTGAATTCTTTATTGATAAAAGATATTATGGAATCATTTGCTAAGAAGATTGACTTAATATGCTACAATTTAGAAATAAGGGGAATACAATTGTTGCATTGACTGAGTTTACTTGCCCCAAAATTGTCAGAATAAGTAAGATGTGGTTGGATGAGTATAACATCCTGATAGGAACATAGTGTTTTTTTGCAAAGATAGAAAAGATAAAAAAGGGAGGTGGAGTGCTGTTTATCATAGCAAAGGAGTTGTGGCTGTTCAAGGTGAAGATAGCGTCAATGGTTTTGAGGTAGTATGGTGTGAGATAGAGGTGGATAAAATGAAATATTTAGTTCGTTTTGCTGTAGATTGGTAATGTGGAGGGTATTGACAATCAAATAAGAAAACGTTCATCACTATGGGTGATTTTAATTATGGTAATCTAGACTGAGATAAAGCAGTATCATCCAGGAGTAAAGAAAATAAAATTCTTGGGTTTTTGAGGTACAGCTACTTTAGGTAGTAAGATTATGTAACAGACGACATGTGATGATCAAGATTCTTGGATGATCATGTTATCTCATCAGAGGATCTTATTAATAAATGAAGTATCAAATCTTCCTCTGCTTGGTGTGAGTTACCATGAAGTGATTACCTGGGTGGCAGCCAGCTATATGTGGATTTCTCTGAGGAAAGGATATATGTGGAACTACAATCTGGAGGAAGAAGGCATATGGAGGCAGCAGAAGATGGGCAATAATAGTCAGTTTCATGAGGAGTGCAAAGAACAGGCCAGCAAGGTGACTCACTTGAAGGTTGCAAAAATGAAGTATGAGCATCACTTAGCTAATGAGACCAAAAAAAAAAATTAAAAAAACCTCGCGACAGTCTTTTATTATCCAGCCTGTTAAAGAAAGAATGATTATAGAAGGTTTCTATTGTTCAGGAAAAATGTAAAAGGATTGCCACTGTGAAGGATATAGTTTAAATGTTAAATAAAAAATTCATAATATTATTTCATTCTAGTGAATGTGACATCATGTAGAGCTTGAGCAGCAGGAAATTAGCAGGAGGTATATGGGGAATTGAGTAAACTGATGTTAATAAAGCTCTGGGATTTGATGATATATCACCATATGTTTTTAAGGATTTTGAGCAAGTTTATATCTGCCTTGATGTACTTGTTTAATATGAGTCTTACATTGGGGCAAGTTCCAAAGCAGTTTAAGGAGGGAAAGATCATTCTGCTTCATATGGGAGGTAATCAGACTCAAGCTTCAAATTATTGGCTAATCTTTGTCTGTAATTGTGGTTAATGTGATGGAGAGGTTAATGAGGACCAAAACCAGAATTCAGTTGATAACAGTAGCATTCTCTTTAACACTTTGAGTCCTATCGATGTAAATATACATCAATCGCGCATTAACCCAGAATCCCATTGACATGTATTTAAATCGCTAAACTAAAAATACTGAAAATAATAATATATGCTTGAAATTCATTATCAGACTGTACTGTAGTTAAATTTGAACCTTCAGCTTCATTATACATGAGAATGGTTGACTTTTATCAATAAAAAATGGAATTTATATTAGTATATCGTAACGCCTGCCCATCGGCTGCATCATATACAATCGCACATGTTCGTGTTTATATTACATCACACCATCATAACTCTGGCTGCTCCAATCTAAACAATATAAGGGATTGAATGATAAATGCATGTAAACACAAGAAAGATATTTAATTAACCAGATATTTCAGTCTGGAAATAGCAGACCATCCTCAGTGGTATTACAAGAACAGTTATAAAAAATACACGCTAGAATATTAACAATAGATCATTTAAAATAGAACAAGCCACGTGATGTTATATCACTAAGTATGAAACGGAATATTTGGAAGTAGAGACATGATTAAAAAAAAATTAATGAGTAATCTTGATTAGACTTTCCCAGATTTTTGATATAGATATACAGTCATTACGATTCAAGATGGGACGATGGAGCAAGGCCTCCACGCTTTCCTTGAACAAACATTCAAACCTATAACGGGATCTATAGCGTGGAGGCCTTGCTCCATTCATCCCAACCTGAATCGTAATGACTATATCTATATCAAAAACTGGGAAAGTCTAATCAAGATTACTCATTAATTTTTTTTTAATCATGTCTCTACTTCAAAATATTCCGTTTCATACTTAGTGATATAACATCTTGCGGCTTGTTCTATTTTAAACGATCTATTGTTAATATTGTAGCTTATATTTTTTATAATCTTGTAATACCACTGAGGATGGTCTGCTATTTCCAGACCGAAATATCTGGTTAATTAAATATCTTTCTTGTGTTTACATGCATTTATCATTCAGTCTTATGTCACAAGTATCCTTAAAACTGCAAATATAAGGGATTCACGACTCTCCTCTTGTGACCAGAGAGATCGGTTTGAATTTCTCTGTCACCATTGTAGCAAATGGATATGGACATGAATCTGATGATTTTGATTAGAAGATGGCTGATAGATATCAGAGAGTGGTTTATGGAGAAGTTGAGTCCAGATATTCAAACTGATCTCTCTTGTGACCAGAGAGATCAGTTTGAATTTCTCTGTCACCATTTACAGACCAGGATCCAGTGGTGCCCAAAGTAGGGGTATAAAACGGTTCTTCAGTGAACTCAAATTAGAACAAATGCCCAAGAAAATACTTGATAATGAATGATCTGAATTAGATGATTGGGCAAACAATGATCCAGAACAAGAGGAAGCAGATCTCCCCACAAATGTTAGCTCCGAGTCAAGCGACAGTGATGTAGAACTCCGAACGAGGGGTGACCAAATTCGAGGCCATCCAGTGAGTCGTGTTTGCGATCGCACGCGAGGTTGTGTGGCATTTCAAAAACTGAATGGCCTAATTCAATAATTTACCACTCGACTTTTGTGGCCAATAGTGGATAATTATAGTGATGTACACCCCTATGCAAAATGATATTTTCATCATAATAATAACACATGTAAATTTTATTTATAATTTTCATTATTTATGTAACATCTAAGCTCTGAATTTGTTGAATTTTGAACAGTAAAGAAGTAAATATAAGTAGAAACTAAAAAAATTAACTCTTTATTTTTTTCAAAAACCTTGATTTCTTCCAACCCATTTCTGGAGCCCATACCACATGTATAACTAAAATTTTTGTTCCAATTAACTGTCAGAGATGCCAACTAAAAGAGAAAAAAATAATTATTTGGATATTCCTTAGAAATACTGCAATTTTTTAAATAAAGCTAAAAATGGTCAGGACACAGGATTCTTTAAGTCTCAGTAGGTCTGGGACTCAAAGTGTTAATGATCTTTCTTTAGCATGCATTTGCTAAAGAAAGTTCCTGCTTTAGTAATCTACTTATTTATTACAATAAGGTGATGAGTGTATTGGATAAGGGAGATGCATATCCAGTAGTTTGTACTTAGATTTTACAATGTCTTTTTATAGACATTGTAAATTAGATTACCAGATTATTATTAGGTTACCACATAATAAGTTGATGGGATTGAATATTAGATTAGTGTATTAGATTGGAGATTGGCTGTTTGCTAGATATCAGCAAATATTCTATGGGAAGCTATATTAAAAATGCTGAAGGATCTGTTTTGGAGCCATTGTTGTTAATGTGTATATTTATTACTATTACTATTATTACGGGCAACTCCAGGGAGTCATTAGACTCATCGAGGGAGGCCCCAAATCATATTCATCACAACTATTTGACTTTCATACAGTATCTAACATACCTCGCCTTAAACTCATTCACTGTCACAGCATTCACCACAGACTCAGGGAGCGCATTCCACTCATTCACTACTCTAAAAGTAAAGAACCCAGCTCTAACACCTTTACTAACCACACTCTTGCCCAGCCTGAATGGATGTCGCCTAGTCCTCCCACAACCAGCCCTGTTCTCAAAAATATCTTCTGAATTAATTTTATAGAAACCCTTCAGTAATTTCAATGTCTCAATCATATCTCCCCTCCTCCGCCTATCAACCAATTTTTGCAACCCACAAATCCTCAACCTGTTCTCATACGGTTCATTCCACAGACCTGCTATCATCTTGGTCACTCGCCTCTGGATCCTCTCCACCTCCTCCCCATCAAGAAGAAACCTAGGTGACCAAATCTGAGCACAGTAGTCTAGATGGGGTTTTATCAAGGCTCGATACAGAGGAACAATAACCTGCTTGTCTCTGCTTGTCAATGTATTCTTCAGCAACCAAGTGATTTGATGAGCTGATTTGGCCACTTTTGCAATGTGTCCCCTAAATTTCAATTCCTTATCCACCAACACTCCTAAATCTCGTGCCTCATCAATTTCCTGGAGCACGGTTCCACCAATGCAGTAAACTGCCGCCAATCTTTTCACCCCAAAATGCATAACCTTGCATTTTGCCACATTAAACTGACATCCATTCTCCTTAGCCCAGACCTCCAATCTATCCAAATCATCCTGCAAAATTTTGACGTCATCTGCATTCACTATTGCCCTACCCAACTTCGCATCATCCGCAAACAAATGAACTGTTCCTCTCATATCCTTTCCTATATCATTTATGAACAAATTAAACAGCAGTGGTCCAAGAACAGATCCTTGTGGTACACCACTAGTCACAGGCCGTCTTGTAGACTCTACTCCTGAGTAAACCACTCTCTGATATCTCTCCGTCAACCACCCTCCTATCCATCTCACCAACCCTATGTCCATTCCCATATGCTGCAATTTACTGATTAGAATTCCATGTGATATCCTGTCAAAGGCCTTGGCAAGGTCCAGTAGAATCACTGTAAACCCATTACCCTTATCCAGTTCAGCCGTCACTGTGTTATAATACATGAGCAAGTTACTGAGGCTTGACCTACCCTTCACAAAACCATGCTGTCCCTGATACAGTATCCCATTTTCTTCTATCCAATCATGTATTTTCCTCTTGACTATTTTCTCTAAGACCTTGATAATGATTCCTGTTATGCTGATTGGCCGGTAATTTTCAACAGCAGCCTTGGAACCACCTTTGTGCAGTGGAACTATTTTCCCCTCTTTCCACCCCCTTGGGACTGACCCAGTCCTGAGGCTCAAATTAAACAAAATGGTCAAGGGCACTGACAATTCTTTGGCCGCTTCACTTACGACACGAGCTGGTATACCATCCAATCCCACAGATGTATTGACATTGAGGTTCTGTAATAGACTAGTTACCTCTACTTTATTCATCACAATTCCAGTATAAGCTGTTGGTTCTTCCATTCCTGCAAAGTCACCACCTGGATGATATACTCTTGCAAAGTTCTCGCTGAGTAATTCCACAATATCGACTGATTCGGTTACCTCCCTACCCTCAGCATTTTTTAAGATCATTCTACCATGAGCATTTTTCTTTTTACTTGCAACATATTGAAAAAACTGTTTGGGATTCTCTTTAGCCTGCATGGCCAATTTCCTTTCGTAATCTGCTTTTGCTTTTCTTACCACCCTTGTTACCATCCTGGCCTGAGCTTTATACTGTTCCTGCACCTGATGGTCACCCTTCTCCTTAAATTCCCTCCACAATTGTTTCTTTTTTTGCAGCTCAAGCTTAATAGTGTTATTCATCCATTTAACCCCTACTTGATTTATTATTCGGACTTTTGGTATACAGTCAACCATTGCCTCCTGCAAACAGTTCTTAACCACCTCCCATGCACTATCAACATCCAGCCCTTGCAGTTTTACATGCCATGGCATTGAGCCAAGCACACACCTAAGCTTGTCATACTTACCAGCCCGGTAATTCCACATGTACCCTGTCTTAATTGTAAATTCGACTCCTTTAGCCACCTCCCAAGTCATGACCTTATGGTCACTCTCACCAGTTGGTGGCAACATGGTCATGTTCGTTACAGCCACATTCTCGGTTGCAATTACTAGGTCCAGCACTCTCTGCCCCCTGGTATTTTCCAATACATGTTGCCGTAGATGGTTTGAATGGGAATATGCAATTGTTTGCAGATAATGGAAAGTTGGGAAGAACTATTAGAAGTGGAGTAGATGCCGTAGCTTTACACGAGGACATGAACTGATTGTATGAATTGACTAGTGAGCGGGATTACCAGTTCATTGTTATGAAATGTAAAGTTTTAACATTCAGTAAACAAAGACGGAATGTAGAGGATACAATTCGTGAAGATATCTTGGAGGTAGAGGAAATAAATCTGGTTTTTATGGTGGAGAAGTGCCTAAAATTTAGAGGACACATTGCTACAATTGTAAGGGCAGCAATGTGGATTCTGGCAATGATGCTGGGAACACTTACACATAAAGGTAATACATTATGGTTCCATTATATAAGTCTTTGATCAGGCCACATATCTATTACTGGGCACAAAAATTTGGTCACCTGGTTTTGCAGAGTCTAGTGAAGAGGAGGAGGAGATATGATTAAGACATACAAATTGGTAAGGAGTTATTACCAGAATAACACCTAAGAGGTTTTTCACAGAATGGGGAGTGGGCGAGAAACAAGAGATCATCCCTAGAAGTTGTATAAAGAGAGTGAAAAGTATGTTTCTTGCATGGAGAGTGGTGAGTGATTGGAATGCTTTGTCTGAGAGTAAAAGTGGGAGATGATGCATTCATTAAGGCTCATTTTGATGCAGTGTAAGTGTAGCAGAGGGCCTCCCATGATGAGTCTTGAATCCATGGAGGGCTAATGATGATGATAATATTAATCTAGCTATTGACTTATGTCCCTCTTTTGAAAATATCTTGCTGTATAAAGAGACTGTTTCTAAAAAAATGTAACAACTGTGGCAAGCATTAATTAAAAAAAAAAGTGAAGATTGATGATTAAATTCCTTAAGCATTCATAAGGTAGACTTGTAAATTAATGAAGCTTTTTTGGGCAGTCAGATGTATACAAGAGCAAATAAATTGCTTCTAAATTTGTCAACTAAATCCAAAAGTAATGGCTATGCTGTTTCTCTAGGCGTGGGGAGACTGTTAATGGACTTTTTTTTTTTTTTCATTCTCTATATATAAAGACTTACATTCTGTTCTTTTATCAGGCAAGGCTGTGATAATGGACAATAAGAAAGAATTTTTTTAAAAAAGTTAAAACCTTTCATGTACATTCCCCCCCCCTCCCAGGTTATACAGTTTTCTCAACAGTTACATGCTTAATATTCCCTTATGACCAGTTGTCGATTTTATTGGTCATCTTACTTATAAACTCTTCAAGCATCTGTCAATATTGCTTGTTACTTTCACAAGAAAGTCATCCTCTCATATCAAGAACCATTTGATATAATGATCAGTCTATATAAAATTTCCCTATTTATGAACATCACCTTTAAAAGGTGCTATTGATTTGCTTAAACAAAATTTTCTTGCAACCATTGTCCAATTCTTTGACTTTGTCATACCTTTGGGATTTTTTACTATAGAGTAAGAAGAAAATGCATGTGGAATGCTACATCCCTGCACCATCCCACAATCTTCCATGCCAGAAAAATGGATCCATAAAAATCTTAATTCATTGCACCTGCACTCTGTGTTTACTATGTATTCTTACTGTGTTCTTACTATATCAAGAATTACAGCATATTATGTCAATATTGTGCAGTAAACCTGAACATTATAATGGTCTATATGTCTACGACCGGACACAAAGATGAAGAAATAGCTGAAATGTATGAGCAAATTGAAGATATATGGAACATATTCAAACAAAGAGCCAGCACAATAATAATGGGAGATTGGAATGCAATCGTAGGAGAAGGAAGGGAGGATAATACTGTAGGAAAATTTGGATGAGGACAGAGAAACAAGAGGACAACATCTAGTAGATTTCTACAAACAGAAGGAATTAATAATCACAAACACAGTATTCCAAACACACAAAAGAAGAAGATACACCTGGAAGGCACCCACAAATACATTTGGTATGTATTTGTGAGTGCCTTCATACCAAATGTATTTGTGTATAAAGGCACCCACATACATACAGATATATACCATATTGATTATATAATGGTTAAAGCAAGATTTAAAAACTAAGTCAAATTTAGGAAATCCTGCCCAAGAGCAGATGTTGATAGTGACCACAACCTTGTATTAATGAAAACACAATTGAAATTCAAAAAACAACAACAAAAAAAAAAAAAAAAAAAGATCAGCATATTGAAACTAAAAAATGGAAACATCAAAAGACAATTTCAGGAAACCACCAAAAAACTAACACAAGAAAATGCAAAGAAAAATACAAACAATAACAATAAGTGGAATCAAATAAAAGACAATATCCTAAAAGCCAGTAACAAAATACTAGGAAGAGAAAAGCAAAATATAAGAAAACCATGGATAACTGAAGAAATATTAGATTTAATGGGGGGAAAGGAGTCTATATAAGAATACAAAAAAATAGAACACAAAGAAAAATACAAGAAATTAAGATAACAAGAAAATGTAAGCAGGCAAAAGAAGAATACCTCCATGAAGAATGTAAGAAGATAGAAGAACTGTTTAATCAAGGAAATCAAGAAACAGCTTATAACCAAATAACAAAAATCAGCAACAAACTGAAAAAGGCCACACATAATAATGCCTTAATAGATGAGAAGGATAAACTAATTATTTATTCTGAAGAAATATTACAAGAATGGAAAAAATATCTTGAACACCTGTATCAAGAAGAACAGGAAGAAAATTACACAGAAGCTGAAGATAATAGTGGACCATCATTAATAAAAAGAGTTTGAAAAAGCACTTCAAGACTTAAGCCAGAAGAAAAGCCCAGGAATCGATAACATCCCAAGTGAAGCCCTTCAAAATCTGGATGAGGAAACAAAAAATGATATATTTGAACTTGAAAGTTTATTTTTCACTTGGTTAGACTATAATAAATTTAGTTTAATCCTTTATCCAAGTGTGAGCAAACAAAGTTTGCACCTGAAAGTATCTTCAGGACTGGGGTAAGGTAGTACAACACCGGGCAACTCGTTGCAAAGGTGGAGCAAGCTAACATCACACCTATCTCAGTATCTCCCATAATGCAAAACACATCTCCTTGCGGATATGTATAATGTTATGCATTAAGGGAAGGGCCACTACCTAGACTAGTTTCGACCTTTACTGAGATCTCCTCAGTGGGAGCCAGGCCCAAGAGGAGATACCAAGCAGAAGTATTAGCAAGGTCATCTCTACCTATAGGAGTTGCCAAACGGTGTGCCACCCAATCCCCAAGAAAGCAAATGCTCTCCAATGGAACCAACACAGAACAATAGTCCTAATTACACACATTAGCAAAATCCTATTTAAAATAATACAAAACCGAATATATAAAAGAATAGATTCACAACTAGAGGAAGACCAATATGGGATTCAGGGAAGGAAAAGGAACAAGAGAAGCAATACCAAGCCTAATCAAAAAAGAATGGAGCTAAACCAAAAAACATATATATGCTTCATGGAGTTAGAAAAAGCATTGGACAAAGTCAATTGGAAGATGATGTGGAATATTATGAAGAAAAGTCACATTGACTATATTGATAGAAGAGTAATCAAACAGATATATGTAAGACAAATGGGATACATAAGAACAAATAATAAGTAAGAAACCATACATATTAGATGTGGAGTAAGACAAGGGTGCATATTATCACCCTTGTTCTTCAACGTGTATATTGAAAATGCCATCAGAGATGTTAAAGAAAAAAAAACAAGCAGTGGCATAAAAATTGGTGGATATATTTTGCCTCAGATTTACAGATGATATTGCATTCAGAGCAAAAAGCAGAAGAAGACTAAAAAAGTTAATCAAAACAACAAATGAAATATTTAATAAATATCACATGAAAATAAATGTTGAAAAAACCAAAATTCTGCTGGCAAGCAAGAAACCAAAGATCATAAAGAAAATTAAATTAAATGGGAAAGAGATAAAACAAGTTAAGAATTACAAATACCTAGGGAGTACAATAAATGAGGAAGGAAGATCAAAAGAAAAAAGAAAAAAGAGAAAGAGGAAGACCGAGGAAAAGATACTTTGATCAAATAAAACAAAGCACTGGACTAAAAACATACTACAAAATAAAGAGGAAAGCAAACAGAAGAGAAGAATGGAAGGAAATGCTGCTGAACTACCAGTCATAATATTGATGCAATAGAAGAAGAAGCAGATGTCAATATTCTTAGCTGATGGTTCAATGAGATCTTCATTTTATCAATAAAGCATTGAGATGTTGTTGCTGTCTGAAGCAAAAGTGTTGTCTGTATCTCTTGAAATGGATAAAATTGAGTATCGTGCGGTTATCAAATTCTTTGTAAAAGAAGGTTTAATGCCAAAAGAAATTCATTCGAAGTTCATAAAACTTTATGCGCACTCTTCTCCTTCATTTTTGATAATAAAGAAACGGGCTGTCGAGTTCAAACATGGCCATACCAGCCTTGAAGATGATCCACATGAAGGATGTCCAAAAAGTGTGATGACACCAGAAATCATTGATCAAGTGCACAATATGGTATTGGATGACCGCCGAGTCAAAGTGCGTGAAATTGCTGAGACTATAGGCATTTCAAAAGAATGTGTGGGATATATTTTGCATTAAGAATTGCAAATGAAAAAACTTTGCACAAGATGAGTACTGCGCTTTATCACAGCAGATCAAAAACGCACTTGCATGAAAGTCTCTGAACAGTGCTTGGAGCATTTTAACAAGAATAAAACTGATTTTGTGCATTGATTTATTACTATGGATGAGACTTGGATTCACCATTACACACCAGAATCCAAACAGCAGTCAAAACAGTGGACAGAAGCTGTTTGTTCAGCATCAAAGAAGACGAAGTCGGTTTCATCAGCAGGACAGGTCATGGCATCGATCTTTTGGGATACTAAAGGCATTTTGTTTATTAATTATCTTGAAAAGCGTAAAACAATAACCGGGGAATATTATTCCAATCTTTTATTCTGATCCAGAGTAAACGAAAAAATTCTTGAGAAAAGACCCGGTTCGCAGAAGAAAAAATCATCTTTCATCAGGACAATGCACCTGCCCACGAAGGTGTTTTGGCAATAAGAAAATTAAGGGATCTGCACTCTGAATTGTTGGGACATTCATCCTATTCCTCAGATTTCACTCCCTCTGGCTTCTATTTCTTCCCAAAACTAAAAACTCTTCCTTGCTGGTCAGCATTTTACTTCGAATCAAGAGGTAATTGCAACTGTAGAGGGGTATTTTGCAGTTCTTACTGAGAACCGCTACAGGGACAAGATAATGGCACTGGAATAAATGTATTAGTCTTAAAGGAGATTATGTTGAAAAATAAAAATAATTTTGAAATTATAAATTCGTTTTTTCATTGTTAGACCAAGAACTTTTCAGTCCACCCTCGTATGTATGTATATATATATATATGTGTGTGTGATCATAGGCTTTTACTCGGTTGTTGTGATACATTTTAAAACATAGATTTAATGACTTAAAAAACCGAAATAACTTATACAGATTTTAATGAGAATAATACAACTAGCTTCGGCTTATATCAGCCTGCCTCAGGTATTTATAAAAGAAAAGAATAGTAATAAACATTGAAGTATCTAAAAAACTGGAAATTACAGGTAAAAATTGCCACACATAATTGATACATAAAAAACGTTGTATTTTTTCAAGTTGTTCTAACAGGCGTGCCATTGTTTATTGCAAGTGTGCGTACAGGCTCACGTGAACGCCAATATTGAATAACTGCAGCATGGCTATCTGGGATGTTATAACTCAAATTGTTGTTTAAGTGGACAGGGTTCAGCAGGATTTCCCTTGATTCTACAATTTTTTCTCTCAAACTCATCATCACAGCAAAAAATATTTTCTGATCTATCCCAGCAAACGGAGTGGTTTTGTTGATCATCATTAGGATTATTTGAAAAAAGAACCCATGACTGGATAACGCAATTGCATGAGATCTTTTGTAAGAGATGTCTCTCTTATGCTCTTCTATACATTGTTCAATAGATTTGTTAGTTTGTCCAAAATAAGGGATATTGCAATCGCACCATAATTTATGTACACCTGGATATTTTAGGTTGTGATGAGTAGGCTTTGGATGGCTGATTAGAGAACGGATTTTAGGAAGTGTGGTGAAGAACGTCCTGATATTGTATTTTTTAAGGACTTTAGCTAATTTTTTAGAGACTGTGATAATGTATGGAATGGAGATGCTACCTTTAAAATTAATAGTTTCTGTTGTGCACTGCCCAGGAGGATCCAGAAGAAATTTCTTAATCGTTTTTTCAGAGTATCCATTTTGTTTAAAGATAAGAGTGAGGTGATTTATTTCTTTGTGTAGTTCATCTGGTTCATTCAAGAGAGAGCATGCTCTGTGTCCTAAGGTAGATATAGTTCTAAGTTTTTGTGGTGAAAAATGATGAGAAAGATTATGCAGATATCTATTGGTATGAATAGGTTTTCTGTATATAGAGATTTTTAATCTTTCAGAGCATCGTGTAAGCATGACATCCAGGAAAGGTAAGGAGTTATTATTTTCTAGATCACCAGTAAATTTTATATTAGGATGTTGGATGTTTAGATGATGAAGAAAATCTATGAGAGATGTGTGCCCATGATTCCAAATAATAAAAATATCATCAACATATCGTTTCCAAACTTTTGGTTTAAATGAGAAGGAAGATATGGCTTTCGTTTCAAAATCT
The DNA here is from genome assembly GCF_054136105.1 of Typopeltis vanoorti. NCBI lineage: Eukaryota > Metazoa > Arthropoda > Arachnida > Uropygi > Thelyphonidae > Typopeltis > Typopeltis vanoorti. The sequence continues at coordinate 83,963,533 of NC_143560.1, read as the reverse complement.
TCAAGGAAGATGTTAGCTAGAACTGGGGACAAAGGATTGCCCATTGCCAGGCCTTGTTTTTGTTGGTAAACAGAGTCCTGATATCTGAAGTAACCAGAATGAATGCAATGTTTTAATAAAGCAAACATTTTTTTTGGATAATTTGTCCTTTAGTAATGTAAGTACCTCATCTGTAGGAACGTTAGTAAATAAAGATATAATGTCAAAACTTGCTAGAATATCATTTTCATTGATGTGAATATCTTTTATATGAGAAACAAAATCTGTGGTGTTTTTGATGAAAGATGAAGATTTATTGGAGAAACACTTGAGGTATTTTGCTAGATGTTTAGAATGTTTATATATAGATGAGTCAATTCCTTCCACAATTGGGCGAAGAGGGATGTTTTCTTTATGCATTTTGGGAACTCCATAGATGTGTGGGATAAGAGGATGTAAGAGAGCGTAAAGAGAGGCAAACATTATGAGGAAGTTCACTCGTAGTCTTTAACAAGTTGTTTGTACGGTTTTGTAATTCTCTTGTAGGATCTTCCTGAAGAATTGAATATGTCGAATTATCTTCAAGTAATTGAAACATTTTGTTGTGGTAATCTTCAGAGTTGAGGGTGACTGTGGAATTGCCTTTATCCGCAGGTAAAATAATAATGTTATTGTTCTGTTTTAGATTTTTTAGGGCTTGTCTTTCAGCCAGAGAAATATTATCTGTTGGAGGTTTAGCATTATTGATAATGAAAATCGATTCAATACGAAGAAATTTTGCCAAATGATTAGGAATGAGTGAACTTGCCTTTTCTATTTTTGTAAGAAGAGATTCTTTAGGGATAAATTTTGGTGAGGGAATGAAATTGAGACCTTTGCTAAGAATATCCGTTTCCGCATCCGTTAAAATATGAGAAGATTTGTTCACTACAACTTTTTCAGGATTAATACGGGCTTCGCTATGACCAGATCTGTTTTGTATCCTTTTTAGATTATTAAATTTCCTGATAAGAGTATATTTATTTTTGTTTTGTATTTGTGTGGCTTGTGCTTCACTGTTTTATATATATATATATATATATATATATATATATATATATATATATATATATATATATATATATATAAATATCTCTAACGAGATTATATAATTCTCTCTGCTCAGTCAAATGATCTTCTTTGATGTTGATCATTTGTCAAGTATTGCAATATCTTGTGTTATAGCAGAGCATTATTTCAAAAAAATCAGTTGCAGGTGGTGTTAGAAAAGCAGTGCTTCAAAGAGTGGGGATGAATTCTGTAATATTTTACCTAAACCCAAAATGTTATGGCAATTTCTGAGTTTGAATACAATATTACATGTTTATTTTTCGTAGATCAAACAGATATAATAATCTTTTACATGATCTTTTGTTATTTTCACATCATTGGTACCACTAACATAAGCTGTTCTTTCCCTGAATCCATTGAATCAAATTAAGTGACATGTAGCAATTATGAGAAGTCCACTTTTTAAGTCTTGGTACTCCTATGTCATACCCAGGTAATGATGAAAGCATGCATCACCGCACATAAACACATGTAAACAAATGATCAAACAGACTTTTCACATATGAAAAGTCTGTACTTGTTTTTCAACTTGTATCTTCTTAGATGTAACATAATAAATATGTGATTCAAATACATACAGGTGCATGTGAGTATTTAAACCATCTGAGTTTGTGTTACAGTATTCCTTGATGTAAGATAGGTTCAAATGTGCTTGGATATATTCCAACTAGTGAGTGTTGGTGGGATGCCCTCAGAAAGATGATGGGATTGTTATGTTTATATACAAGTGAAAGGCGTATCAGAAATAAGGGAGCTGAATTTGCAGCAATGATTAAGTCATTGTGGGCAAGAGTAATTGACATATGTGAAACTTCATTAAATGAGGGTGATATACTAAAATTGATAGATAGACAGAATAATATCTTCCAGTAGGACAGTAAAGAGAAAAGAATAGAGAGGGGGAGTATTGACGATGATTGCAGAGAAATTATGTCCACTAAGGATGAAGATATATGCAGAGTATTTCCATCATCAGTGGACACATCTTTTGAAACTTTTTTTTAAAATATGATATACTTTATAAACTCAAGGAACTCTATAAGCTCATCCAGAGCAGGCTTTTACAAACATCCATGTCCACAGTTGGATTTGAACCCACTCCCTCTTGGTTGGAAAGTGGGTATGCTAACCACTCTGACCAGTGATTTGCATATTTGGTATGAGCCTGAAATAAATAGTATATTAAAATGAAGAATGTATACAAAAAAGAAAATAAAAGCTATTTGACTTTCTTCTTTTTCCTTCTAAGCCATTTTCAATCCACTGCTGAATAAAGGTCTCCACCTTGATCTTCCACTTTTCTCGGTCTTCTGCCATCCATCTCTTTCTAGCCAGTTTGTCTATTTCATCTGTTCAAGATACGTACTGTCAACATAAGAAGCCTGAATGGCAAAGAAATGGAGCTAGCTGACGAATTAGATAAGTACCAGATCGACATAATAGGGGGTCACTGAAACAAAAAAAAAGACAAAACTGGTGAGATCTTTCTGAGCAATAAATACAAAATGTTATATTCAGGCAATGACAATCAAGGAAAAGAAGGAGTAGCCATAGTATTCAACACTAACTACAATACTAATCTTCTTGAATGGCAGGCAATATCAAGTAGCGTGATGTGAGCAAATATCAGAATGGGGAACTGGACAATGAGACTTATTTGTGCCTATGGTCCCACAGGAGGTTCTACTAAGAAGTGGAGGAATTTTTCGAGGATTTAGAGAAAGCAACTGACACAATGAAAAAGGAAAAGTTGGTCCCTGTTGGGAATCTAAATAGCAGAGTAGAAAATGATTGTCAGACATACAAAAATATTTTTGGAAAATTTGGAGAAAAGAGCAAAGCTAATAATAATGACAAATACCTGTTGGATTTCTGCTCAGGACATTTTTACTAACACCATGTTCCAACATAAAAATGTGCACAAATTCACATGGAGAGAAGAGGCAAGGAATAAGAAAAGTCTCAATGACTATGTTATTGTTGATAGTGATGTTTTCTCCCTGGTGCAGGACACCAGAGTGTACAGAGGATTTGAAATTGGAAGTGATCACTATTTAGTCTTGAGCAGGATAAAATTGAATTTCATATTGAAAAGAAAACATGTAAGAAAGTTTTAAAGGGAATAAAAGTTGAGCAGCTCTCAGATGTGAACTGTAGATTAAAATACACGAACATTATTCAAGAAAAAATGGAAGAGTTTGAGAACAGGAACCAAACCTTGGAGATTCGATGGCAAACGCTGATTGCATCAGCTAGAGAGGCATGTGTTGTGGTTGTCTGCAAGGATAGAAAAATCAGAACTCCATGGTGGACACGGAAAGTTAAAGAGGCAGTGAAGGAAAAGAAGAAAGCATATCAAATAATCCTGGAAAATAAGTCAGCTTGTGCTCTTAGAGAATACAGAGACAAATGTAGGAAAGCTAAACAAAAGTCATGGGAAGACTTCGGTAAGAACATAGAAAATAAAAATCTAGAAGTTGCAAGGTATTCTGAAGGTTGTTGAATAAGCTCAGAAATGGAGGAAAGAGAACTGTAAAAGGAATTAGAGATGATAAAGGTCACATGAAAACTGGAGAAAAAGATATCCGTAAAGCATGAAGTAGTTACATTGAAAAATTGGTAAATGAAACAAGCATCAATAGCACAGTGGTAAAAAAAAAACACTCAACAGGCATGCAGTCAGGAATACATATCCATATGGATTTGAACCCACTCTAGGTGGCGCTAGTGGGCCAAGTGCTGCGGACCTGTTTTGAAGAGCTCCTGATTCAGATAAGTTTTTACTAGGAATAATTAAGTATATATGCGTAATTGTTTGAGTAAGAGCGGCTGTAAACGTTGTACGCTACCGGTATTATTAGTGTGGGTTTTTTTCTTGTCTAAACTAAATTACGAAATCGTTATTATTAGACCTAGTAACCGGCAGAGAAAAAAAAAAAAAAAAAAAATGGCGGCGGCATTGTCATTCCATGATTTGAATGTAGATTTCAGTCGTTTCGTTAAGTGTGAGGTCTGTTATATGTATTCCTTCGATTACATAAATGATTTGTGGATGTTTAGTGCAGATGGAAGAAGGGTGTGTGCGAAGTGTGACCTGAACGAAGAACTAATGAATGCGAATATGAAATTGATGACAGAAAGTGCTAGTACCGATTGTGTCGCGATTGCACGTTTGAAAAAAAAAGGATGGTGAGCAAGAGAAGCGAAAAAATGTTAAAAAATCAGGAAAAAAGAAAAAGAGCGATTTGACAACCGTAACGGATGTTAAAAGGGACGAAAGTGAGGTGGAAAGAAATGAAATTCAGAGAACGAATGAAAGTAGAACTTGCGTAATGCAGAAATCGCAAGTAAAAAAAATCGAAAGAATAAATGATGGCGAAAGTTCGACGCATGTTGGACCGAAAGTACTGAAACAAAGAAAGATGAATGACAGTAAAAGTGAGAAGAATGATAGCAAAAGTTGGACGCATGTTAGTCCGAAAGTACGGAAACAAAGAAAGATAAATGAGAGTGAAAGTGAGAAGAATGATAGTGAAAGTTGGACGTATGTTGGACCGAAAGTACGGAAACAAAGAAGGATGAATGAGAGGGAATGTGAGAAGAGGGGGTCGAGAGTTAGAAAGTTAGAAAGATTTAATAATAGAGAGAATGTGTCGCGAGGTTCGGAAAGTGAATTAGATTGGATGAGGCAAGAAATGAAATGGATGCGGAATGAAATTAAGAGAATTCAGGTCAAAACTATTAAAATAAATCATGATGGCATGAAAGAGTTAACGAAAGATGAGCGAGTGGCGTTGTATGGCGACTCCATTATTAAAGGTGTGCTAGAGGATAAAATGCACAAGGTATGTTTTCCAGGCGGTAAAATAAGTAGAGTGATTGAGGCATTGGATATGAGGCGGGAGCGAGCAAAAGAGTTAATTATATTAATTGGTACAAATGATTTGAGAGAGAACAAAGAGCATGTCAAAATGAATGTCAAGAGACTGCTTGGAAAGATAAAAGAGAATAGTGTGACAGGAAGGGTGGTCAGTGTGTTGCCTAGGTACGATTGTGGTGAAATGAGGCGGAGAGCAAGGATTATGAATAGTATTCTGGCCGAAATGTGTGAGGAGATGGGAGTACAGTTTGTTAATGTGTGGAATGAGTTTGAGGGACGAAGTGAGCTGTATGGGAGCGATGGACTGCATTTGAGTGGTTATGGTGTGAGTCGCTTGGAGACACTGCTGCTGGAAGGTAGAGGAAGTAAATAGAGAAAATGAATCAGATCGAGAGGGGAGTGATGTGGAAGAGCAGTAGAGTAAGATAGGAGAGATTGAAGAAGTGGAAATGAATGGAGAGGTGAGTAGAATGAGTATAGAAAATGAGAGAATGGGTGTGCAAGAGGAGCAGGGAAACGGGGAGGCCCAGGGTGGACAGGGATACACAGCGTGAGAAAGGTGGATGCTCCAAGAGGAGGTGAGAGCATGTGTAGGCAGGAAAGTAATGGGATGACCAGGGATCAAGAGGAAACAGATGTTGTTGCAAAGGGTTCTAAAATGAAGAAGCAGAAAGAGAAATGGCCCCAGTCCAGCATGGAGAGATCACATCGAGTGAGTGGTATCAGTGGAACTAGCTGTAGATCCAAAAATGAGTTGTTGTGTTTGTATACCAATGCTAGAAGTATAAGGAACAAGTCGGATGAAATGGTTGCACTAATTGCGTCTGTGCACCCAGAGATTGTCGGAATAAGTGAGACATGGTTAGATAAGGATGACATCCTGACAGGAATAGAGATGGAAAGGTATGATGTGTTTCGTGAGGATAGAAGGGGTAAAAAGGGAGGGGGAGTGCTATTGATGATAGAGAAAGAGTTATGTCCATACAAGGTAGAGATGCAAGAGGGAAATAGGGCCAGTGGTTATTGAGGCAGTATGGTGTGAGATAGAGGTGAATAGAATCAAATACTTGGTGGGATGTTGTTATAGACCTGGTAATGTGGATGGTGGTGATAGTGAAATGTATAGTCAAATAAGAAAAGGGTGATCATTATGGGTGATTTTAATTATGGCAATATAGACTGGAATGAAGAGATAGCGACTGGAAGTAAAGAAAATGAGTTTCTTGAGTTTTTGAGGGATAACTACCTCAGACAGTATGTAACAGAGGGCACACGAGGATTAAGGGTCTTGGATTTGGTCATCTCATCGGAGGATGTAATTATAAATGAGGTGTCAAATCATCCACCAATTGGTGAAAGTGACCATGAGGTGATTACCTGGGTGGTTGCCAGCAGTGCAAGGACCCCTGTGAAAAAAGGGTATATGTGGAACTACAAAGGGGGTGATTATGAAGAGCTCAGGAGACAGCTTGCAGATGTAGCATGGAATGAGGAGTTAGCTGGAAAAGAGATCAATGCAGCTTGGCGGATTTTCAAAAACTATTTAGTAGATGCAATGTCTAAATGTATACCACGAGTGAGAAGGTTAAATAAGGTAGGTGTGAGATGGATGAATAAAGAGATTAAGCATGCAATACAGAAAAAAAAGGCATTGTGGAGACAGCATAAGAGAAGTGGAAGTAACCAATTTCATGAGGTCTACAAAGACCAGGCAAGGAGGGTGACTTGGTTGGTGAGAGTAGCTAAAGAGAGGTATGAACAGCAGTTAGCTAATGAAGCCAAAAAGAATCCTAGGGAGTTTTTTCAATATGTAGCCAGCAAAAGAAAGAATGATTATGGAAGGATGACATTAATTGGAGGAAATGGTATAAAGACAGCTGCTGCAGAATGTGTTGTGGAGATACTTAATGAGCAATTCATAAAGATCTTTCAATCTTGTGAATGTGACTTCATGGAGAGATTAAGAGCAGTTGATGATGGGGAGGAGAGACTGACTGTAAGTGAGCAAGAGGTGTTTGGGGAGTTGAGTAAACTAGATGTAAATAAGGCTGTGGGACTTGATAATATATCACCACATATTCTGAAGGAGTGTGCCAGAGAGTTAACACCTGCCTTGACATATTTTTTTAATACGAGTCTTGCATTTGGTCAAGTTCCTAAAGAGTGGAAGGAGGGCAAGATTGTGCCACTTCATAAAGGAGGTGATCGAACTCAAGCATCAAACTATAGGCCTATCTGTGTGTCAGGTGTTGTGGTTAAGTTGTTGGAGAAGCTTGTGAGAACTAGGATCCAGAGTTGGGTTGACAACAATGGTATAATCTTTGATGGACAGCATGGATTTGCTAAAGGGAGGTCATGTTTTAGTAATCTACTTACTTATTACAATAAAGTGACTGCTTCCTTGGACAGAGGAGAAGGATACACAGTAATATATTTGGATTTTGCAAAAGCTTTTGATAGAGTACCTCATGATAAGTTGACAGTCAAACTAGAGCAGATGGGGTTGGATATTAGATTAGTGCATTGGATTGGAGACTGGCTATCTGATAGGTATCAACAAGTTGTGTATGGGGGTGCAATATCCAGGAAAAGGAAAGTCACTAGTGGAGTGCCTCAGGGGTCTGTTTTAGGGCCATTACTATTTAACTTATATATTAATGATATTGGTGAAGATTTGGATGGAGATATTCAGTTGTTTGCAGATGATGCAAAGTTGGGACGAACCATAAAGAGTAGTGAAGATGTTGTGGCCTTGCAAGAAGACTTGAATAAATTGAGTGATTGGGCGAGCAAATGGGGATGTGAGTTCAATGTTGCAAAATGTAAGGTTTTAAAATTTGGAAAACAAAGATGGGATGCAGAATTTATGCTTGGTGAGAATATATTGTTGGAAGTAGAGGAAATAAGAGATCTGGGGGTGATAGTGGATAAGGATCTAAAATTTAGGGGACACATCGCCAAAATTGTGAAGACAACACAAAGACTTCTGGGAATGATGCGGAGGACACTGACATGTAGAAGTAGGGAGATACTTGTTCCAATGTATAAGGCTTTGATTAGGCCACACTTGGACTATTGTGCCCAGATTTGGTCACCAGGTTTTCAGAAGGATGAAGAGATGTTGGAAAGGGTCCAAAGGCGACTGACTAAGGTAGTTTCTGACCTCTGGAATGTTGAGTATGAGGAAAGATTGACAAGATGTAATTTGCAGAGTCTCGTGGAGAGAAGGAAGAGGGGAGATATGATAGGGACCTACAAGTTGGTAAGGGGTTGTTATAGGATCAATGGTGGAGAAGTTCTACAGAGAATAGTGGGAGATCAGGGGAGAACCAGAGGTCATCCCTGGAAACTGTATAAGGAGGGTGTGAGTAAGGGAGTGAGAGGCAGGTTTTTTTCGTGCAGAGTTGTGAGTGATTGGAATGCCTTGCCTGAGAGCGTGGTGTCTGCAAGTAGTTTGAATGTGTTTGAGACACGGTATGATGAGATGTGTATGTAAGATAAAGGACCTCCTAGATGAGTCTTTGACTCCATGAGGTCTTGTTTAATAATAATAATAATAATAATATACTTGAAGTAGAAAAGCCATCAAAGGCCTGAAATGTGGAAAGGCAACTGGAGTAGATGATATTCGACCAGAAGTGCTCAAGTGTGGTGGTATAAAACTCTTTCAGTGGCTGCACTGCATAGTTCAGAAGACCTGGACCGAGGGATGAATTCCAGATGATTGGAGAAGAGCTCTCATATTATGTTAATATAACAAAGTTCTGTATTTAAGTTTTGTAGATCTGGAAAAGGCATATGACAGGGTGCCAAGAGAGAGAAGCTGTTCAAAACGCTACAGTTATGTGGTGTCATATGGGGCATTATATCAAGCAATATTTAGTCTTTATTTGAGTTTTAAGTCAGCAGTTAGAATTGAAGGAAGTACAGGAAGATGGTTTAATGTTAAATCTGGTGTCAGACAACGATGTACATTATCTATATGGATCACATTATGAAGGAAAGTGGTATTAACCCTTATATCAAAATTGGAGATGTTAAACTCTGCTCTTTATGCAGATGATGTTATACTTTTAAATAAATCCAGTACAAGTCTGCAAGATTCCCTGACTAAATTGAATAAGTGTTGTAATAAATTTTGCATGAAAATCAGCCATAACAAGACAAAGACAATAAAAATAGGCAGAAACATTGAAAATATGAACTGCTTTGTGAATGAAGAATCTATAGAACATGTAAAACATTTCAGCTACTTAAGCACAATTTTTGGTGAATATGGTAAATTAAATATGGAAACAGACAACAGAATCAACAAAGCCAGGAAGAAAGTGTTAACTGAACAGATTTATATGGAAGGAAAGAGAAATTAGTCAAAACACTAAATTAGTTGTATACAAGACAGTGTTCAAACCAATTTTCACTTATGGATCTGAGAGCCGGGTTAGAAATAAAACACTTGACCAAAGACTAGAGACCACAGATATGAGAGTCCTGAGAAAGATTAGGGGAATGAACAGATGGCATCAACAGCAATATCATATTAAAAAAGAGGATATTAGTTAAGAACTTGACATTGTTAGCATCCAAGAATGTGTTAGCAGAGCTAATCTCAGGTGGTATGGTCACTTAAACAGAATGGGAGAGGAAAGATTAGCAAAACAAGTGTTCTCTGCCAGATTGGCAGATAAAAGACCCAAAGGAAGAACAAGACATAGGTGGATAGATACAGTAAAAATTGCCTTAGAAGATAGAAATATGAGATCTGGTAATCTTAGAGTCTTGACAGGTAACAGACTGATTTGGAGGAAAATTGTAGATAGGAAGTTAGTAATAATGTAAATTTTTCATGTAGTAGTATCATATCCTGTACACCCCTTGAGGGTACATGGTAGGAATTTGATGATGAAGTTTCTTTTTCACTATGGCCTATAAATTTTCTGTTGGGTTAATTTCAGGAGAGTTACCTGGCCACTGAAGCAATTGGATATTGTGATTTTTGAGGAACTTTTTCACTTTTTTTGAAGTGTGGCATGGAGTGAGATCCTGTTTGAAGATGAGTTCTTTGTCTTTCTGGATCTGTGGGACTGCTCTTTTCCCCAATATTTTTGTGTATTGGTCACTTTCCATCATACCTTAAACAGAACAAATGAATCATCAAACCCAGAACATTTTTTAGGTGGGTGTTTAGGAGCTTGTTGAAGATAGGCTGGAGAAGTCTTCTCAGCTGCTGATTTGTGAACATAGGGTACTTAGCAAAAAATGGCTCTCATCTAAGAATATGACCTTCTTGCACTTCTCAACAGTGCAATCTGTGTACACTTTTGTCCACTTGAGCCTCTTTTTCTGCATAGCCTTCATCAACAGTTGTTTCTTTTTTGGGCTGTGGGCAGTCCTCCCTCCTGCCAACAATCTTGGTATGTCAGAAACAATAATCCCACTAGCTGCCAAGTCTATATTACGTCTGCAGCAGGCAATGTTGGATTTGTTTTGCTTTTCCTAAATGCTTTCTTGGAGATTATCCATTTTATAGCTACACAAAATGAATAAAACACTATGAATATCAACTTGTTTACACTATTAAAAATGCACAACACTATTAATAAACATTGTAGAGAACAGTGTTTTTAAACATGCATTAAATTAAAACATGCAGCTCTCAACTAAAATAGTGAACTAGAACCAAAATTCAGCTTGTTCGGATTAATTTGTTCGCTACTGTATATAACCATTCTTAACTGAAAACTCTGAATCAAAACTATACAATGATTCTTCCCAATTAGAACAAAGTAGATTTGGTTAATCCTCTAAATGCTATTACCATATCCAGAACTCTTTATTTCCCTCCCCTCTTCCCCAGTTGTGTTGTATCAGGTACAAGCATACCCTGGTCATACACCACTTAGGTTCCAGGTGACCGTCATATCACTGCTTTTTTTGTGTGCGTGTGTGTAGCTGCATGCGATGGTTTAATAACATTTTTAAGCAGTCATATACGAGGTAGTATCAAAAAGTTTAGAGACTAGCTCTGTTTACGAGAAATTACTTTATTTATCTACGTTTACACACTATCACCTTCAGAATAGTCCCCTTGCATATCAATACAGTGCTCCCAGCATTCTTGCCGCTTCTCGAATGTGTCCTGGAAGTCTTCTTTTCGAAACATGTCAAGCACCTTCTGCGATTTGCGCTGGATCTCCACAATGATGTCAAAACAGTGATCTTTGAGCTGGATCTTCATCTTCGGGAAGAGGGCGAAGTCTGCAGGAGCCAAATCTGGCAAGTAGGGTGGGTGCAGAAGTGAGATCATGTTGTTTCTAGTGAGAAACTCACGTGTGAGAAGAGCTCGGTGACAGGGTGCATTGGAGTTGAAATGTAGGTAGTGACCTGTATTGGTCAGTTTTCTGTACACCGATAGATTTATACTGCCATCAATTTGTTTTTTGATTAAGATGTCTAAAAACGGAAGTTGTTTTTCTCTTTCAAGTTCCAGGGTGAATTTAATAGAATGATGGAAGGCGTTGATCTTTTTGGGAAAATCATATATGTCATCTTTGTTATTGTTCCATACGATGAAGATATCGTCCACATATCTAAACCAAATTTTAGGTTTAGGAAAAATTTACGATAAGATTATTACCGCCTCACACAGCAAATGATCTAAGACTAAAAAGTTGTACAATACTTTCCTCTCCCTATTCCACAAAACAAAACTTCTCATCACTAGATAAAAGAACTATTCGTGATTTAAAAAACAACAAAGACATCATAATACTTAAAGCAGATAAAGGAAACAGTACTGTAATACTGAACTCAAAGGACTATGAGGACAAAGTCAACCATCTACTATCTGACTTGTCTGTATACCGTCTTTTAACAAAAGATCCAACATTAAAAAACCACAATGATACCAATGAATTACTACGCAATTTATCCAACTGGCCAACAGACTTGATTAAAAAACTAAAATCGATGCATCCTTTAACTCCGAGACTCTATGGCGTGCCAAAAGTGCACAAAGATGGTATTCCTTTACGCCCAATCGTTGATGCAATCAACTCTCCTACCTACTTATTGTCAAAACATCTCTCGAAACTCTTACAGCAACACATCCACAACTCAGAGAGTTACATCAAAAACTCCGGACATTTTGTGGAAAAGCTAAAAAACATCAAGATATCGGATAATGATCTTCTAGCCAGCTTAGATGTCACCTCTCTCTTTACAAACGTTCCTGCAGTAGAGGTCATTGACATCTTAAGTACCTTGTTCCCACAAGATATAACCTCATTGTTTGCTCACTTCCTAAACTCCAAT